>NC_140184.1:14843267-15068267 GCF_963971535.1 Notolepis coatsorum
TTCTCAGTTCCCCGCTGCAGCAAAAGCTACTTTAGACCGGGACCCGGTTCACAAGTGCAATGCAATTTGGCTTAGCCCACCCTTTGTCCCCCTTGTACAAATGACCAAACAGTGCACACATTATACAGTTGATCTACTGCGTCTTGAGCGGGATCTATTGAGCGGAGAGAAAGGCGAGTTAATCTATTCAGAATCAGGAGGTGATTTTTCCTCGGCAGCCCATGGAAAACCAAACGTGCACAGATTCGGCTCAGTTAAAAGGTTATTGCTTGGGTAAATAAATGCTAAACATAACGTGAAGTATGTCATTTCAAATGTAATTTATATAGGATGCATAAACAATCTCACAGTCAATTGAGGAAACATATATATTATTGTTGATAATAATAATAATAATAATAATAATATTATTATTGTTGTTGTTGCTGATGTAATTATTATATAATTATTGTATTATACTATGTTTATATGATATTATATGATATTATTATAATTTATTTGCACAGTTCATCAATGTCAGAGAAAGTGGATGACTGCATGGTGTTTCTGAAAGGCCTGTGTCGGCGACACGCCTGCATCCTGACAGGTTTTTATCCCTGTCACAGGAAGGCCATGGGCTGCGGCCCCTTTTGCCTATCTCTCCGAATAATGATTCACCGCTTTGTGGACGCATGGAGGGGAAATTAGCATACATTATGAGCAAATCCGTGATTGTGTGTGGTCCCTCTTATTGCAAACTCGCCATGCAGAAAGGTGTCTCTCTGTGAGCCCGTGGAGAAGAATGCCTATTGATCAGAGTATGCTTCCCTTAGGTTTTCACATTCACATAATTGACTTATTGGTGTTTTATGCAGTTTCAATGCCATTGTACGGAGTTTTTCTTTGCTAGAAAGTTACCCTTGTTATTATGCGGAATGGTCTGAAATCCAGGCCTCGTCAAGGTTTATAAAAAAAAAAAAAAAAAAGGCTATACGGTCATCAGGACACAAACAGCATATGGGTTCAAAACGCAGTGAAATGTAAACATTTTAAAATGATAAACAGCATCACAATCATGTACGTTTTGGGGGGTTGTAGTCAGATACGGCTTCCAGTCCCGGACCCGATAATAACTTCGAAGAGAAGGACGTCAGTGCGTTGATAGGCCATACACGAGAGCCAGCTCTGAAAACCCACCATCAATATAGATGGTTGTAACATTATCAATGTAAACTGAAATCACATGTGATGTCACACAAATGACACAATACAAATGACTCACCACTAAATGACGATTATGGGCCAACGTTTTTGGATAGTTCAGTTCAGTTCACTCGGCAGCTGTAAACAACCAAAAATAAATAAAACAGACAATACACAACAAATTGCGTGGCGACGATGACAAGAGATTACCCTGTCAAACATAAATTGTTCATTGGCACTTTTTTTTGTAAATGCAAATTGTTGACAGGTACTGTCCACAAAAAGCTTTGCGCATACCTTCACACGCCATAACAGAGTTCCACCACACTTCAAAGCCGGTTGCATTGCCTTTTCACCCCTGTCTTCAAATGGAAATGATTTCTATTGGCTCAAGGTGTCCATGTAAATAGGTGCAAATGAAACCAGATTATGCCTCTCTCTCTCTCTCTCTCTCCCCCCAAGCCCCCTCCTCCCAGGGCGATTGTCATGTGATAGCAAAGAAGTGGCACGTTAATGAAGCCCCTCTGCAGGGGTCTTTTCTGCTCATGTCACTACATTTAACTATCAGACGGCGAGGGAAGGACATGGAAGCAGCTACTTAGCTCATCTCATCAGAGGGAGCAGGAGAGATATTGGCTCCACATTCGCGGTTTGCGAGAGGAAAGAAGCTTATTGCCGGATATCACCGGTCATCGCAGATGAACAGACTCTTTTTGATAGGACGACTCACAGGACCAACAACAGCCCTCAAAGCCCTGCGCACTGATCGCAGGATAGAGAGTGAGTTTGTGCATTGAACTTGCTGTGAGTTTCACTGAGTTGGAGCGCTAATGCGTATATGCGTAAAAGAGTTGGAGCGCTAATGCTGTGTGCGTAAAAGAACCGTATGTGCCAAATACAAGTCATGCTATTCTTCGCGCGTGTTTTGAAGAACTGGCATCCTTCAAAGCGTTTTGGACACTTTTAGATATCCGTTGCATTTTCTATTCTGACGCCATAAGAACAAGACTCTGGTGCTAATTATTTTCACTTGGCTAAAAGAATAATATGCCTCGACCCGGGAGAAACACGTACAGTGACCAGAAACCACCGTACTCCTACATATCCCTCACTGCCATGGCGATCCAGAACTGCCCGGAGAAGATGCTCCCTCTCAGCGAGATTTACAAGTTCATTATGGACAGGTTTCCGTATTATAGAGAGAACACGCAGCGGTGGCAGAACTCTTTGCGGCACAATCTATCTTTCAACGACTGTTTCATCAAGATACCGAGGCGGCCAGACCAACCGGGCAAAGGGAGTTTCTGGGCTCTCCATCCCAGCTGCGGTGACATGTTCGAGAATGGAAGTTTCTTGAGGCGCCGTAAACGTTTCAAAGTGATGATGATGGCATCTGACCACTTAGCGTCCAACAAGCCGTCAGACGCCGCGCATTACCTGCAGCAGCAGGCGAAGCTCCGACTGAGTGCCCTGGCGGCCACGGGAACACACCTCCCTCCGATGTCGATGTCGGGCTACAACATTGGCGTTTCCCACCAGCCGTCCACTTTCAAACACCCTTTCGCGATCGAGAACATTATCGCCAGAGAGTACAAGATGCCAGGGGGGCTCGCCTTCTCCACCATGCAGTCCATGTCGGCCGGCTACCCCCTGCACAACCAGTTGACCAGCGCATGGCCCCACATGTACAGCACAAGCGTGATGGACACGGCGGCGCCGATCTCAATGGCCAGTGATTACTACGGAATGCCACTCAAGTCTCTTTGCCACGGTGGCCAGACGTTACCTGCCATCCCCGTGCCAATTAAACCCATGACGCCCGCCTCGATGTCATGCCTGCCCGGGCTGCCCGTTCACATTCCAGCGTTCTTAGCGCACTCGCCCCAATCTCTTAGCCCGACCTCCCCACAGACAGCTACCAGCCAAAGCAGCCCCGCCACGCCGGGCGAGACGCTCACCAATCCCTCCTCAGCGCTTCTGTCCGCGGTGGCAGTTCACTGACAAGACACTGGTGGAACTTTTATAAAGTCAAACTCCAAAGCAGTATTTTATCTTCAGAACCCAAGAGCGCACAGTCTCTAATAAGGCAAGGATATGCGTTTTGTTGTTAATTTAGCCTATATTTTACTCGAGGTTTGTATTGACATGTGTGTCCATCCATGTCACCATGCACCACCTCTCCTATACATCCATTTAAAGGTAGGATGCATTTCCAGCCTATATCTTACAAAATATTTGAAAAGCACTGCATTTAAATGTTCCCTTTCTCGGTTCCCTTTCCCATACCATTTTCATGCAAAAGTATCCAAAAACGGATCATGATGGTAGCCTATTTTAATATTAAATCATCGTATAAAAAGAAAGAAAATGGATAAATAATAAACAAAAACAAGAATTGCAATTAGTGTCTCAACTGTGGCTGATAATTCAAAGTATAGTTCACAGGCCTGAGCATTCATTTTAGCTCTCTTGTGTGAATACATGGAAATAAATTAGCAATTCAATTAGGCTATTAGATGGACTAAACTAGTATAGTCTCATCTGTAGAGAGATACAATAAATACATTGAATATCATTGATACATTGAGAATCAAGGTGCCCATGTTCAATACTCGACAAAATGCAAAATAGCATTTGGTATACCAAATAGCCCCTTGTGTTTCTTTCTTATGATTTTCTATAATTGAAATGAACAATCGCAGAGATGACATGTCAGATGAAGATTAAGACTTGAAGACATATATTCACTCTGTTACACTTTCTGCACACAAAACACTGGAAATATTTGAATAAATGTAAGGATATATTGAAATGTATAAAATGCACTTTTTTTAGTTAGATGTTCTTGGTTATCTGTATAGTTGACAGATGTGTAGATTCTTTGTGAACCATTTTATTTAAAAACTGTGGTGACCATATTAAATGCTGTATATTTGTATCTTCTCTGTATATATACAAGCATGCTGTTTCCAAATGTCGTGTTGTATTTTTGCTGCAAGCATGCGTGCTTTTTAAGTGTGCATTATGTCTGCAATAAATTATTGGTCATCAAAATATTTTCCCATTAAAATTGTCTGTAAACATCATATTTAAATGTTTTTATTTTATTATCATTGATTAATAAATAGTAGCCTATAGCTATTAAATCACACACACACACACACACACACACACACACACACACGCACACACACACACACACACACACACACACACACACACACACACACACACAGTCGCATACCTTAAATTGTAGTATTCTTTTAGAACATTATTTTAAGGTGTGTTTGCTAATAGCCCTATATGAAAGCAGCAAGGTAAAATAAAAAATGTATATAATAAGACAAGGGAGATGTATTCAACAGGCGTGTGGAATTTACAGTCGCATAGCCAGGCCTATTCTATTTAAATACTGGCAGGCCCCACAACAATATGTCTATATTGACACAGGAGAAAAGTGATACATACAAATAATAATTATTTTAAAAACAACAACAATATAACAATGTGTATGAACAAATACAATTTGCTATAGTTTTAGACTGACATTGTTATTTAATCTACATTGGATTTGCTTAAAAACGGCTGCCTAATATTGCTGCCTTTTTAACAAGCGCACATATCACATTTTAAAAAGCCTATATTTGCTTTATTGAACAGTTCATACACTGCAAATTGTAATAACAATGGAGCTAATATTTTAGGTTTCATGATAGTGTATTGTTCTATGGAGTTTGGTAGCCATCAGACTATCCAACATAATAATACATGGAATATAACATTTTAATCAAATCATGGCAATTAAAAATAATTCCAATTCGAGAAACTTTTTTTTTTAAACACCAGATTTTACAAAATAAACACCTGTTCTTAATACTTTTCTTGAACGAAGCCCCCCATATGCTTAAGTATAAACAAACACATTAGGATTCCATCACTGTATTGACTAGACCAAATAAATGGCCTCAATCCACTTCATTCACACACATTCACTTGAATGGCGAGAGCAAAGAATAGCAAACTTCGACTGGGCCACCGGTGTAGATTTAGTCCTTTTTTCAAAGAGACAAAAAGACAGATTTTCACAAACACATTGCTGACTGGGGGACTTGGAAACGAGTTCAGAAACCTCTTTGGAATTCTAATGTGCTCCTCCCCCACGCTTGTTTGCACAATATTGAGCCAAATGCACACGTCCATAATGGCGACAATGTCCATCTTTGTGCACATGCAGTCTATAGTTTAAAACCGCTTGCTATTTGTGTTACTTTTCGCGATAGCTTCCATCTTTATTTTCAGTTTTTGGATCAGGCCGCTTTTCACCACCTGACACTGTTTCGTTACGTTCTTAAATTTCAAAATAGGCTTTTTTTTATAGGCCCATAGTGTAGCGCATCGCATTACAAGTATTGGCATGCCATTTTGTTAGATTGAAAAAAAAATGCATGCAAAGGGTGGATTTGATGAATTCGGTTAATTCATTAAAAATCAACTGTTGCATTTATAAAAAAAGAAAAGGGAATGCTCGTGAATGTACGTGCGTGCCTGCAGTGTTTGTGGGTGCCCGTAGTATAGGATGTAGAATAGGCTAGCCTTAAAAATAGGTCAAGTGCAATAAGAGATAATGTTTTAAGATGAGGGGTTTGCTGATATTTGAATTATATAGGCCTATTTTACCCCTGTAGAATATAGCCCACACCCAGGGGAGAACCGTGATGTTACAAAGTTAATAAGTGAAACACTGTCATTCTGCTGACAGTTGGTGCCACCACTATTGCTCCTACATGTATATAGCATATTTGCCCTGTAAGCTATGTGTTGTGTAATCAAGTGGATTAAAGGGGTGTCCTTGTTCCCTCAGCTACTGAATGATCCATTGACTCCAAACTGAAGGTTAACCAAGGCAGGTCTTGAAATATAGTCAATCCTGTAGAAAACCACAATGTTGTGCTTTAATTAAAAGAATTCATTAAAGAGGTGGCCCATCCAAGGTAATTAGTATGTGTAATTTATGCGTCACTTAATGCATGAGGGCAGTGGGCTGAATAATGAACTCAATTTAACCTTAAGTGGGTAGATATGGAATGGACAAGAAGCTGTTATTTATACCATATTTAGAGTTGCACATATGCCATGGTTTAGGAAAGAAAATGTTATGGATTCAAGATTTAAGGACACCAGAAAGCTCTATTTATTTTACGGTTGGTGTAATTCTGTGAATATTTATAGCCATAGCTAGTTAAAGCTTCTTGAACAACAACTGAAGGGAGGTGAAATACAGGAGTAATAATATTTATATGACCATTAATCTCTGGGTGCAAGAGTAAATTATCTGTGAGAGGAGGAGGCCAAGCAAACTGTTCGCTGTTCACTTAAAGGCTAAGTTCAGAATTGTAAGCCCCTACCCCTACCCCTATTTACCAATGATGTTGTCGGTCAGTTTGTGATCCTTTCTGTTCTTCATACTAGATATACCCTCAACTTCAGCTAGTTAGACTCAGAACTAACGCAAAGTCAATGGGGACACGGCCCATGTCACAAGCCCTGAAATAAATGCTGAAACTTACTTTGGGTCCACTGTGGAGTAGATTTGACTTCAGAGCCTGCATTGGAACATGGCCCCAATGACATTAGTTTTGTGGCTAACTAACTGGAGCTGTGGGTATAAACAGCAGAGAATGGACCAATCAGTTCAGTTTCAGTTTCAGTTAATTTGGTTAATAACCAGGTATTGAGTTTTTTTGTAAAGGTGTGGTAGGTAGTAGCACAGTGTCTTATTACGGTAGGGTGTTGCAGAACTGAGTGGCTCTGACTACAAAACAGGACTGATTGAAGGAGCTGGACCTAAACGGCACAGTGCAGTCCCCTCTCTGGGTAGATCTTGTGGACCTATTATAAGATGTTTTTTGTTTGATAAAAGTACTGAGGGGTGGGGGGGCCCTGCCATTTAAGATCTTGAATAGTAGGCAGGCATCAGTGTATTTTGTGAGGTTTTCCCAGCTGAGGATTCTGTACTTGCTGAGGATGTGACAGTGGTGGTAAGTATATGGTTTTCGGTCCAGCACCCAGCCTGTTTATACAGAGAGAGAATGGGTGTCATGGTTGTGTTTTTTTGCATGGGTCCAGCTAGTCATACAGTACATGCAATGGGAAAAGACCATTGCGTTCATATCAATCAACAACATCATTGGTAAGGGGCTAGAGTTCCAAAATTCTGAACTTGTCCTTTAACCAAAGCTGTTTAACAGGCAGCAACAGATGTTATCAAATGTCCAAGAAGTTTTCCATTGGTTTGGTCTCTTTCTCCCCTAAACTTTCTGGCAGTGATACATTACGGTTCATAATGGAATTTTCCATCTGATTTATGTCCTCTGTGAACTCACCAAACTAGGTGGATGATGAAGAGTGGAATTATGCATTCCTATTATTTATGCATATTATTCAAATCTTGGTTGCAGGAGCCAAAGTGTCAAACTCCTACATCAACCAATTACTTGAAATGTTTATTGTGGATGTTTTGTTTTTCCATATAATATATTTACTTTGGATGCTTGCGGGTTCCCTCCAAAATAAATAAAGGCTGTAATTCATTTGGAGAACGAACAGCTCTTTGCCAGCGCTCATCAATATCCTGTGTGTCTAATGAGGAAATGCGCTGAGGCAGATACTTTCCCGTCTTTATTACGCTTCTCACCTGCAGGACAAATCAAGACTTAGGACAAAGCAATTACTCTCAAGAGAGTCTGCTTTATTAGCACAGGCCCAACAGGAGCTGTCCAGGGAGCTCATGTAAGTCACTGTGTTGTTGCTCCTCAACTCATTAGAAGGGCCTTTTATGACTGTGCTTTTACTAACCTTGATGGGCATTTGATTAGAATCTACTATATAGTCCTTTGAGGTCGTTCAATACCCCTGTGTTTGTGGAGATGGTGATGCGGGCGAGATTCTCACAAAGGGGTTTGTGAAATCACAATGTCAACGTTTGATGCGTGCTGCTCGGCTGTGACAGCGAAAACAAATGACACCAGTGGGTGGTAGTTTCAATATTAGCCCAGGAAAATAAGGGCTAAATCATCACGGTTATAACCACGTCTATAGTGGCCTTGGGTTGGTCCAAAACATAACGCCAGTGCCATTAGGAAACATATCAGCGTGTGGAGCAGCTCACAAAGGAGTCACAGATAACACGTTTTCCTTTATTATCAGACGTTCACGTCTTGTGGACAAACCACTTGTTATGAGTGGATGTATCCCAACTCCAACATTTTTGGATGCTTAACCCTTTCACTGCCGACACGACAGAAGGTTAACCGTCGGTTGTGTGATAGTAAAGGGTTAACCTTCTGCCGTGTGGCAGTGAAAGGGTTATTGTCGCAGTGAAAGGGTTAACCGTTTGGTAGTGCGGCAGTGAAAGGGTTAAGGGATGGAACTGGTCCACTAGTGATATTTTTGTACCATGTTAAGTGTATTCCTCCTCGGTTTGTTTCCGATAATTGATAATCAGATAATTTTGCAACATAATCACGGAAGAAGAAAAACCTAGACATTTCTTTTGAATGAAAATAATGCCATTGAAGGACCTTTATTTAGCTGTAGAAGAGAGGTCCTCATAATGTAAACACTATCAAGTTTTGTGGAGAGCTGTGAACTAACAGCAGGCTGTGTGGGGCCAGCCACAAGGGATTAGCCAGTTAACACTTACCCATAGCCAAGACAATTGTGTGCCATCAATGCGTATAGGTCTTTCAGTGTGTTGCCAAGATACAGGGACTGTTACCATAAAAATGTTAGTTTCTGGACAGTTCGTCCCTCACTTCTGTGGTGACACACACAAGTAAAACAAGTGGCATTGTTTGAGAAACCTCTAGCCTGCTATTATTGACATTCCTGCTCAGGGAAAAAAGAAAGGAACGGTCACAATGTGTGTGTCCAGTTCAAAGTGTCGGAACAGTATGTTTATATCACCAGCCTGCAGAAGCCCGTCTCACCTAACTGTCCAGTCTGTTTGGTGGGATTTGTGAGCCTATAGACTCTGTGGTAGGGCCGCGCATAACTCAAATGTTGTGGGACAGCATTAGAGCGAATACAACAGCCGGCACAGCAGGCTAGCTGGCTAGTTGTCATCTAAGTGAAATCTCCAGTCGCTGTCCCTCTGCTCTGAGCTCTCTATCCCTTTGAGTGGAGAGAATGAGGCAGAGAGCACCGCTGGCTCCCACACAGCGAGAACTGAAGGGAGAAAGGGACTCCTGCCGATCCCAATATGTGGCGTGTATTCAGGAATGACCCTGTGGAGTCTTTAATGGGTGAAGCGCCGCACACACAGCCCTCCAAACCCGAGATAATAGGGCTTTCTCACCAAAGGGGGAGGCAAATCTCTTAACCCCATTTAGTAAACACAGCTTCACTGTAACAGCCACCCACTTCATTGACATGGCCATAAGATACTCAACTGTATGCATGATCACGCTTGCAAAATATAACCGTATTAGTGTTGTTTGAGGTACTCTATGCAGAAATGATGGATGTATCTTAAGTATATGTTTTTTTTTTTTTTTTTTTTTTTTTATAATACAAACACACAATATTCATGATAATATACCTTTATTCTCAGTTTCGACTTGTCCTAGCATGATAATCAGATGAGGGTGGTGTTATTATTACCACTTGACCATCAGTTTAAATGTCATTAGCAATTTGCTTCAAAGCTAGCATTAAACTTTGATGCCATCGTCAGGTGTGAAGCAGTGGTGCTCGGCATCACGATTCCTCTCTTCCTGCGGACGGAAGCGGCTGCCTCTCCAGAAGCCTTCATCGCCCGACACTCCCAGACATTGTATACAATTCATCAACGCTGGGGGGGAAAAGCGACATAGACCTAAATCCAGGACTTCAGCTTCAGTCGTCTTCGGCATGAAGGTCTCCCAAGTCAAAGCTCTTCCTCGTCTGGAAGAGGAGTTATAGCCCGGCCCACTCCCTCTCCTTGGCAGCAGCAGAAACCTTCCGGTCCGGCTGACAAGATGTCAGGGGATTTTAACAACAAGATGTGGGGTCACAACAAGTACTGTGTGTTTGCTAATCCTTTACCTGCACAAACAGACAGAAGATGGGAAAGACGCTGTTGATGCACAGGTGATTAACCTCTCCCTCACCTGCCAAGACAGGCTCTGGGAGGGGTCAGAGCAAATACATCTTACTGCAACATGACCTCTTCCTATGGCCTCTCGAAAACTCGAAACTAAGACCGTGCTGTGAGTGAAGATTGGCACAAAATGACTGAAAAACTGAGGAACGATGAGAACCTGCAGATGCCACATCTCCTGCAGCTTGAGAAAGCTGAGCCTAAACAATCCAACAAGCAGTGTAGCAAGAGCAGCAGAACTTGTCCCTCCCCTCCCAGACAATGTCCAAAGCGAGTTACTGGTCTTCCCACCGAAGTGAGAAGATGGCTATACAAAAGGGTTACAGACTTGAGTTTGCTGCTTCTCCTCCTTGTTCTCAGGGGTGTTTGAGACACAGCCATCATCTCTGATAGGAGTGACAGTGCTCTGAAATCAAAGAACAGCTTGCAAAGTATGTCATTGCTCTGGTTCTTCCCAAACAAGAACATAGCAGGGTTTATTCCCATTATTTCGTAGTTCTAAAGAAGGCCTTGTTCAACACGCGACCACCTGGATCTGCATGTTCTCAATGATTTAATCATCCAGGTTCAAGCACATCTGGCAATTCTGATTAACCATGTCTCCAGACTAGGTGTTGCCATAAATTGGAAGAAAAACACTCCAAGTCGACAGACAGACTATTTTGGCATGTACCTCAATACTGTCTCCATGATGGTCTCTTGCAGCAGGCAGAATATCATGACATGGTGTCGGTGTGTATGGATGCATTTGTGTCATGCTCGGGGGGCACCTTCCTCTCCCAAACCAGGGGAGGGAAATGGCCACAACAGCGTTGCAACGTCAGTTAAAGGAACATGCCAACATTATGGGAAATGCACTTACCGTCTTCTCCAGAGTCTTGGAATTGGAATAACTTGGAATTATATAGCACCTTTCAAGCAACCCAAGGACGCTTTACAGGCAGCGAAAACGGCTGTGCTGTTTGCACGGATCAGCGTGGAAGACATGTGCATGATGATGGCATCATGGTCATTTCCCCTGTCCCCTTGTCAGGTTATACCTAAGGGATGTGTTATCTCCTTGCTTCTCGCAATCAGTATTAGATTTGGTGAGGAAGTGATCGAGGTAATTGAGTTCCCTGAGGACTGGTTATAGTCTGGACCCGCTACAGCGGACTGTAGGCCCCTCTATTTGACACTCACAGAGCTTCATTATGGAACTTCTCACTGTTAAGCTCTTGCCCAGCCAGCCAGCTGTCCTGCTTGAGCTCATGATTGTATATATCTTCCACTGAAACCCCTCTGAGGAGGGCAGAGGAAGCAGTTACTCCACGCGTGGCGTGCACTCTGACCCCGACGGAGTCTGACCTGCCTGGGTATAGCAGAGTGCAATGCCTTTGCATATATAGCCACTAAGACAAGCGTTTTTTAGACAGGGCTCGGCCAATGGCTGTTGAAATGCTCGGTTTCCCTCGCCGGGCCACGTCATGGACCTTGTCTGTGTTTGCTGAAAGAATTGCACCAAAGTAGTTGGGGAATATGTCAAGACACATGTGAAGCCAAGCGCAGAGACACAGACAGGAAGACAGGCAAAATGTTAAACCCAAGATGGGTGTATTTAATTAGTGCATGGGTGGGGAAATGTGGAGTCCGGGCTGAGGGGGTTTTGGGGAAATGAGAGCCAGGGGAAGTACTGGGCTGGGAAGAAGGCTATAGGGAGCTGGGCAGGCAGGGGGCTGAGCTGGGTCCAGGGTGAGAGGGGGTAGAAAAGGCTGGGGCAGGGGTCCAGAGTGAGAGGGGGTAGAACAGGCTGGGGCAGGGGTCCAGAGTGAGAGGGGGTAGAACAGGCTGGGGCAGGGGTCCAGAGTGAGAGGGGGTAGAACAGGTTGGGGCAGGGGTCCAGAGTGAGAGGGGGTAGAACAGGCTGGGGCAGGGGTCCAGAGTGAGAGGGGGTAGAACAGGCTGGCTGGGGCAGGGGTCCAGAGTGAGAGGGGGTAGAACAGGCTGGGGCGCTTGTATCCTTTCGGCAAGCAACAAGCCCTTCCGCGTTGCTCTGATTGGCTGAGCGCGCGCATGCGCAATTTGCGCATGAGCCGCGACAAGCCACTCAGCCAGGCAGGAATACTAAGCTCCGCTTAACGCAATTTATACAAATGGAAGTATTGATTTCGCCGTAACGAATCATTAAAAAATATATACCGTTAACTGGAATATGTTGTTTCTTTACACATATGTTGGATTATGTAATTGGTTTGTCATGACAAACCAATAAAAAATCGCGAATTAACCGGTGGATACAACAACACACAGTAACTACATGCATCATTGTTTACAATAAACGGTGGGGCTAATCGAAAGGACTGGACACGGACACGTTAAACAGCAATCAATTAATTTAATATAACAGTCCGGTTCTGTGTTTGTTTGTGTCTGTAGATTGTTGGTGAACAACTAACTTTAGGTTAGTTTAACTTGTCCGTGTCCAGTCCTTTCGATTAGCCCCACTTATGATGAATTGAAAATGGGGGACCCTGATGTAAACAAGACGAAAGTCTTTCTCTGGTCTGCATCCCCTTAACAATTGTATGTATTGAGCTGTACTGTACTGTACCCATTCTGCAATCTGTTAATAAACTTTTCAATCAATCAATCAAACCGTTCATTGTAAACAATGATGCATGTAGTTACTGTGTGTTGTTGTAGCCACCGGTTAATTCGCGATTTTTTATTGGTTTGTCATGACAAACCAATTACATAATCCAACATATGTGTAAAGAAACAACATATTCCAGTTAACGGTATATTTTTTTAATGATTCGTTACGGTGAAATCAATACTTCCATTTGTATAAATTGCATTAAGCGGAGCTTAGTATTCCTGCCTGGCTGAGGAGCTTGTCACGGCTCATGCGCATGCGCGCGCTCAGCCAATCAGAGCAACGCGGAAGGGCTTGTTGCTTGCCGAAAGGATACAAGCGGCTGGGGCAGGGGTCCAGAGTGAGAGGGAGTAGAACAGGCTGGGGCAGGGGTCCAGAGTGAGAGAGGGTAGAACAGGCTGGGGCAGGGGTCCAGAGTGAGAGAGGGTAGAACAGGCTGGTGCAGGGGTCCAGAGTGAGAGGGGGTAGAACAGGCTGGGGTCCAGAGTGAGAGGGAGTAGAACAGGCTGGGGCAGGGGTCCAGAGTGAGAGAGGGTAGAACAGGCTGGGGCAGGGGTCCAGAGTGAGAGAGGGTAGAACAGGCTGGTGCAGGGGTCCAGAGTGAGAGGGGGTAGAACAGGCTGGGGTCCAGGGTGAGAGGGGGTAGAGCAGGCTGGGGTCCAGAGTGAGAGGGGGTAGAGCAGGCTGGGGTCCAGGGTGAGAGGGGGTACAGCAGGCTGGGTCCAGAGTGAGAGGGGGTAGAGCAGGCTGGGGTCCAGGGTGAGAGGGGGTACAGCAGGCTGGGTCCAGAGTGAAAGGGGGTACAGCAGGCTGGGTCCAGAGTGAAAGGGGGTAGAACAGGCTGGGGTCCAGAGTGAGAGGGGGTAGAGCAGGCTGGGGTCCAGGGTGAGAGGGGGTAGAGCAGGCTGGGGTCCAGGGTGAGAGGGGGTAGAGCAGGCTGGGGTCCAGGGTGAGAGGGGGTAGAGCAGGCTGGGGTCCAGGGTGAGAGGGGGTAGAGCAGGCTGGGTCCAGAGAGAGAGGGGGTAGAGCAGGCTGGGGTCCAGGGTGAGAGGGGGTAGAGCAGGCTGGGGTCCAGGGTGAGAGGAGGTAGAGCAGGCTGGGTCCAGAGAGAGAGGGGGTAGAGCAGGCTGGGGTCCAGGGTGAGAGGGGGTAGAGCAGGCTGGGGTCCAGGGTGAGGCAGGCATGCAGAATCCTCTGTAGGCACAAGTAGATCTACTGTTGGGTTGATGAACTGATGGAAGGCAGCTGTGCAGGCTGAGCAGGTGAATTGGATGAACCCTGATGAGTAGGGGACAGGACGATGACCAAATGGTAACAGGAAGCTACTGATGATCTTATTGTCTTATTGTCTTACTGTGTTGTTGTTCTATGTATTTTATTTTTTTATTATTTTTTTAAACAAACACATAAACAAACATGACAACACACGATAAGATATACAAGCATTAATTGTCAGAGCACATCCAATGAAATCACATTTTAGTTAATTGTCTTATATAAGATATACCCCTAATACCTGTTATCTAAAAACCTACACACATATGCTCCAGCTCGAACCCCCCCCCCCCCCTCCCGGACCCCACCTTGGGTAGTACCTCCATTATCCCTCGCACCTAACCAGACACTACCATTATAAGCTAGCTTTTATTCTCTCCACCACTTCTAACCACATTGACATTTTGGATTCATTGAGACCCAGAATTCTTGCTGTAGATATTTCTTGATAAATCACATCGAGATATGTAAGAAACCAAACTTTCCGGCAAATTTTTTCCGGTTGAAACCAGCGTGATGCGATCAGCTTTTTAGCTACTGTGATACCCGATAGCTGTGGATTTACTGCAAACTCAAAAACATCATTCAATAGTAATACCGAGGGGTGTACAGGTATATTCCAAGATACGAGTTTTGATAATTGTTGGGTCACATCTTTCCAGAATGGGTTAACTGGTGGGCAGTCCCAATACATGTGCATAAATGTCCCTTCGTCCCCATTTGTACATTGGGAGCATTTGGAGTCTTGTTTAAGACCCATTCTGCACAGTCTTATAGGAGTCAAGTATGTCCTGTGAATATAGTTAAGATTGATTTGTTGATGGTCCGGGTTCCTTGATGTAAGTCGGACATTTGCCCAGGCTCCTTGCCAATCAAAGTCATTTTCCAGGTCTGGTATATCCCTCCTCCAGGCAGAGTCTAGTTGGAGGGTTTCATACGAGGACGTTAGTAATTGATGATAAAAATCTGAAACAAAACCTCTCGATGTCTCTCTTTCATAGAAGAATTTGTGGTATCTGTGGTGTTCAATTGGTATGTCTAATGGAACACCGTGAGACTTCAAACATAGCTGTAACTGTATGTAAAAAAGCCATGTGGACTTGGTGAGATAAAAAATTTTGCGTATTTCTTTATAACTACAAAAACCCTGTTTGTTAAAAACATCCCCTAATGAGTGTATGCCTTGCTCTTCCCATATAGGGAATCTTATAGGTCGTTTTTCAATTAAGAGTGCATTGTTATTGAATAAGGGAGTATGATTGTGCCATTTATGTGGGTTAGGATTTTTTTTTTGTGTTTCACGCCATATCCGGATCGCATGAGTAATTATGGGGCCAAATTTCCGTTCACAGTGCTTGATTGGTAGTTTAGTGTATGCTATGTCCTTCAGTCTATGTGGGGCTACTATGTTTTCTTCTAATTTCTTCCAGGATACTAATGCTTGGGGGTCAAACCATGTTGTCAATGGTCTTAATGTGTACGCCTTAAAATATTGGAAAAAATCTGGAAATGCCATGCCACCATCTGCTTTATTTCTCTGTGCGGTGGATCTTTTTATACGTGGCGGTTTGTTATTCCAAATAAATTTGTATGTGGAGGAGTGTAATCTTTTCCAGTAACCCTCTGGAGGGGGTAACGGTATAGCATTGAACTGAAGAAGTTGATTCTAGGTAGTACATCCATCTTAACTATTGATATCCGTGCTTGTACTGTGTTTTTAAGTTTTGCCCACCTATCAAGGTCGTCTTTGATTTTGTTTTGGATTTTTGTGTAATTGTGCTTCACCGTTTGTCTTATGCTGGGGAATATTTCCACTCCCAAGCATCTAAAATGTTTTACCATCGGTATCTCTCCTGGGAGGGTTATATCTTTTTTTGCAGGGGTGTTAAGTGGAAGGAAAGCCGACTTCGGCCAATTTATCTTAAATCCCGATAAATCACCAAAGTTCTCAATCAACTTGAGCAGATGAGGCAATGTGGTGTTGGGTGTGCTGCTTATAGTTTTTAATATGCTCCCTCTGTACAGCACTTTGTGCCCCTGTGGCTGTTAAAGCGCTTTATAAATAAAGTTGGATTGGATTGGATTGGATACTGAAATTAGAGAGAGAAAGAAAGGAAGAGTGGCGAGAGAGAGTACTAGAGAGAGAGAGAGAGAGAGAGAGAGAGAGAGAGAGAGAGAGAGAGAGAGAGAGAGAGAGAGAGAGAGAGAGAGAGAGAGAGAGACGGAGACATAATATATTAAAGCATTATACAACGGCATGCAAATTTCTCGATTCTGATTGGCTGAAACAGTCAATTTACACGTATGTATTTGTCATAATCCCACGCTCTTGGTCCCAGGACCCGCCCACAACCGAATTACTATCACTCCGCCATGCGACTTTGTACAAAAAAACAAGATGGGGACAATAATCTTTACAAATGGATATGTTGATAGCGTCATAACGACTAAATAAAAAACGATTCTGTCACAGCGAATGTCTTAGTTCTTTAAACAATGTTGGATGATGTAATTGATGGATCATGAGTCATTGTGGAACAAAATAAAAATCGCGCGAATTGATTGATTGATTGATTAATTGATATATATATTTTTTTACCTACTTTCAATAGAAGCAGCTGGTAGGTGCGCTGTTTTAATTGAGCATGGCCTATTGAATTGATTGATTGATTCATTGATTGATTGCTAATTTTATTACTGTCCGCCTGGTTTCCAACTGGTTAAGTTTAGGCCCTCTTTCGAAGTTGGTTAAGGTTAGAGTTTGTCTTTAGAGCAGGGCGATAGACCACCAGCCCTGATTCCAAACTCTCCTTAACCAAATTCAAAAGAGGGCCTAAACTTAACCAGTTGGAAACAAGGCGGACAGTAATAAAATTAGCAATCAATCAATCAATTCAATAACCCACGCTCACTTTAAAACAGTGCACCTCCCTGCAGCTGCTTCTATAGAAAGCAGGTTTACAAAAAAAAAAAGATCTTATAGGGCAAAGAAAACTTTTTTTCCCTATAGGGCAAAGAAAACTTTTTTTAATTTGTTTTACCTACTTTCTATAGAAGCATCTAAGAATGAAGTTCTATAGAAAGTAGGTTAAAAACTAAAGAAAAGTTGGATGTGTAGCTGGAAGACAGTTGGATGTCTTAGTTTGTTGGATGCCTACAGTTGGATGTCTTAGTTTGTTGGATGCCTAGGTGGAAGACAGTTGGATGTCTTAGTTTGTTGGAAGCCTACAGTTGGATGTGTTAGTTTGTTGGATGTCCTACTGAGAACAGTTGGATGCACTTCCGAGCTGCTTCCACATGGAGGCAACTTCTCTTTTTTGTTGTTGTGGGAACTACTTTTTCGGGCAGATGGTTTTTTCAATAAATCTTCAATTAATGTGTGTTTATTGTATAGCAATAAGGTTGGATGAATGTGGCAGTTGTATAAAAGCATTACACCACTTGTAGTCGTGGTTTGTGAAAATTAAACCATGCCTAGGGGGGTCTAACGACCCTCGGCTGCGCCTCGGGCCTAACGACCACCCCTAGGCATGGTTTAATTTTCACAAACCACTCCTGCGCGTGATGTAATGCTTAATTACATCACTCGCAGGAGTGGGTTATGAGAATTAGACCATGCCTAGGGGTGGTCGTTAGAAGAAAAAAAAAGAAGAAGAGAAGTTGCCTCCATGTGGAAGCAGCTCGGAAGTGCATCCAACTGTTCTCAGTAAGATATCCAACAAACTAACACATCCAACTGTCGCTCAACTAAGACATCCAACAAACTAACACATCCAACTGTCTTTCAACTAAGACATCCAACAAACTAACACATCCAACTGTCTTTCAACTAAGACATCCAACAAACTAACACATCCAACTTCATTTTTAGATGCTTCTATAGAAAGTAGGTAAAAAAAAGGTTCTCTTTGCCCTATAGGGAAAAAAGAAGTTCTTTGCCCTATAGGAGGGATTTTTATTTTATTTTATTTTAAACCTACTTTCTATAGAAGCAGCTGGGAGGTGCGCTGTTTTAAGTGAGCGTGGATTATTGAATTGTTTGATTGATTGATTGCACATTTTATTACTGTCCGCCTTGTTTCCAACTGTTAAGCTTGGCGACTCTTTTGAAGTCGCTCTCTTTCGAAGTTGGTTCAGGTTAGAGTTTGGAATCAGGGCTGGTGGTATCGCCCTGCTCTAAAGACAAACTCTAACCTTAACAAACTCAATCAATCAATCAATCAATTCACCGCGATTTTTATTTAGTTCCACAATGACTCATGACCCACTAATTACATAATCCAACATTGTGTACTAACACATTCACCGTGACAGAATCGTTTTTCATTAGTCTTTATGACCCTATCAACATATCCTTTCGTAACTTTTACTGTCTGCCATCTTGCTTTCACTTCTAAAAACGTGCACGGCAGATTGATAGTAATTTGGTTGTGGGCGGGTCCTGGGACGAAGAGCGTGGGGTTATGACAAATACCCACATGTAACTTGACTGTTTCAGCCAATCAGAATCGAGAAATGTGCATGCCATTGTATAAAGACAGAGAGAGAGAGAGAGAGAGAGAGAAGAGAGGAGAGAGAGAGAGAGAGAGAGAGAGAGAGAGAGAGAGAGAGAGAGAGAGAGAGAGAGAGAGAGAGAGAGAGAGAGAGGAGAGAGAGAGAGAGAGAGAGAGAGAGAGAGAGGGGAACTGAGGGCTTAGCAGGATTGGAGGAGATGATGGGCGCTAGACAGGAGTGGATATTTGGTATTATATAGCCTTGAGTCATGGAATTATTAATTAAACATTTCTGTGCCACTCCTTGTATATTATGTGCTGGCTGATACTGGTGTTCGGGAACCAATGGCTGTTCGAGGATTACCCATAGTGTTAGCTTTAAAGCTCTAGTCTACGCTAAAATCGTGTAACTAGAGTTACATTCTTAACCATCCATTCTCATACAGTATGTAGCATGTAGAAAACTGTTTACAGTGTATTTTTGTGGTTTGTTGGGGTCCTGCTCTACCTGTCTGAAATAGAGTGAGGCTGGGCTCATGCCCTGGAGAGGTCACTGTATAATGTTCACAGCAGGCAACACAGACTATCTCCCAGATCTAGATACGTTCCAAACAGACTTCCCACAACAGAGGGCAACGCATAACTGCGATCCAGGAGGAGCAAGCACTGACACGGACCGAAGCGTGGCCACCAGGAGCATCCATCATCCCTTTGGCACCAGTATTGTCAGCCGTAGCTAGCATTTATCAAAACAGCCATTTAACCAATTGCGTTGCTGCACTCACCTTTTTTTTGCCCTTTTGACCCCCATGGGGCCTTCACCTCAGCTCGGTAATTACTGAGGCAGGCGTGGTCTTCTACTCTGTCTGCTTGTTCATGCTTGGCTTTATGAGAGATGTTGAGATGAAAGGAGTAAGTACTGTATAGCTGATACACGTTTTTGTATGTAGTTGAAGTTTTACAGTAAGGATATCGGAAGCAATAATAATTCGGGAAGTGTGAAAACATTTATAATAATAATAATAATAACAACATAGACTCAGAATATGAATACCTTGGTATTTGGCTGGATGACAAATGTACATTTGATATCATGTCTGTAGATACTATATCTATATCTGTATATCCTACTCTACTAGTTACGCTGCTAGCCAGTATGACTACTACTGTACTGTCTTTACACCTGTATCACGGTACATATTATACTACAACTCTGTTCATACATGTGATTAGCACTACACTCAGTAGTACTAATTTGTATATTTTGTGCCCAGATTAATCACCTGTACACATTGTATATTACTGTTGCACTTTACTGCTACATTTGCACTCTGTTGGATGCCAAACCTATTTCCGTTGTTCTTGTGCTGTATAATGACAATACATTTGAATCTAATCTAATCTAATCTAATCTAATGTGGGCATTTTTTGACAGTAAACTGTGGCAAGAGATTGGTTTCTTTAAGGAATAGAGCCAGCTTCCCTATGATAGCAGAAAGAGAGTCATTGAAGCAGTTTTCATGTCTGTGTTGGACTACGGAGATGTAATTTACAGACATGCGACCGCTTCCACTCTTATGCTTTTATGATTCTGTATATCATTCTGAAATTAGGTTTATCACCGGTGATGGTTATGGTACTCATGGCCTGTCTAGTAGAGTTGTATCCCTTGCAGAGACCTGTTTCTATATAAATCCATAATTGGAGATTGCCCAAATTATCTCACTTTGCTATTTGAGTGGACATCTGGACTATGATTGGCTTGCACTTAGAGTTTGTACTGAACTGAGCTTCTGTGCTCCTGACACATGGAACATCATACAACAAACTGTGTTGGATGAATAATAATAATAATAATAATAATAATAATAATAATAATAATAATAATAATAATAATAATAATAATAATAATAATAATAATAATAATAATAATAATAATAATAATAATAATAATAATAATAATAATAATAATAATAATAATAATAATAATAATAATAATAATAATAATGGTTATGATAATACAAATATATATATAATAATAACAACAACAATAATACTAATTCTATCAAATATTTAAGATATCTTTAAGATATATATACTACCACTATGTTATGTGTGACCAGTATCTGAATTTTGATCTCAGTATTGTAATTTAATTTAGAATTTTTCTCAATGCATATTATGCAAGCAGTGAAGCAGGCTAAATGATTTGTATGTATCTGAAGGTATCCCACTGTACAGGGCGGAACAGAGGTGAGTTTCAAGAGCTTCAGTGTGTTTATCCAAAAGAGATGCAGATGAATATTTATAGCATACATACATACATACATACATAAAGAGCATGAGTGTGAACTTCCAGTGAAATGTGCCTTCTGACACCAACACTGCATTAATGTAACATGTAACAAAGTGCCATAAGATAATTTATATATATATATATATTAAATAGCTGTGGTCAAGATACTTTATATTACATTTTTGCATTCCACCAGCCCCTGCTTTGCAGATGAACATCTGATAAAACACCTCGCCTTAATGGAGCTATTTAGCTTCCTTTAACACCCACTGTTGTTTGGGTGTTAAATATCTTCACTCCTATTTGCAAAATGTGTTAATGTGTTAACGGGTTCTATGGATTTTAGTGCCTCCCTGTTTCCCCTGTAGCTGTGTGGTGTGACAAGGTAATTTATCACCTGTCCTGGAATCTTATCTCCCCCCATACAACCATAAACTAACACTTTGCATGGCACTTCAAAGGTACTTTAGGAACCAGAGGTGGCAAAAAGAATCACAGTGCTTTGAGGAAGATCTACAGATTGATGAGATGTCATTAGGTCTCGTTGCAAAAAACGAATGGGGACCTCGGATTGCACCTTGTGGCACTCCAGCTGGCCTATGCCGTTTTACCCCAGGGAGGTTTTGACAGGAACAAGCTCTTCCCCATCTGGCCAATGTTGGGTCAATCCAAACACCTGAGGAGAAAAGACGGCAGTCATTTCAATTGAATAGCTACTGAAAAACAGATGGTATCAAGGGAGGGACGTGGCTGATAATGTGACTCATAATACAACTTAGCCTTGTGACCTTACGACCTCGAAGAGAAAGAATGTATTCTATTTTCAAGGAAAGAGAAAATATGATAATTATGAGGGGAGACATACATTTAGGAAATTGCTTATTTAATAGCTCGTTTTAATTGGGGTACATTTTCCTGTATTGATGTTTTGATCTCCTGTCAATCTTTTGGGATTTGGCACTAACAGCGAGATCCTTGCTATGATTATCCCCCGTCCTGCTCTTTGTTCTTCTGCTTCACTTGTATGTTCTTTGTTGTGTTGTGTGCAAACGCTATTCAAGGTTAATTAGCTCTAAGCTAACTGGTGTATTACTGGTTTCCTGTAACTAAGCTGGCTTTGATGGCTGACGATGCCCAACTTGTAACAAAACATTTGGTTAATCACCACTGTAATTGCTTATGCGGCCTCTTTGTTGCACTGACCCACAAGATCCTCACCCAGTGGTGCTAATATGTTTGACAGTATAATGCGTTGACAACAGCAGGGAAATTAGCATGACAGTGGTGAGAAAACGTCTCTATGCAGGGCCGACAGTTCTTTCATCGCGCTTTAGCTGCGTCACTCCAGCATGCTCAATCTATTTGAATTGGTAAAACAACGGAGTAATGGAGTAATTAAGAATAGTTGGGTTTTGTTCTGGTTTGATTACAAACACAGGTGTCATTGGGAGCTTTATTTATTCCCACATTCTTCAATCTTGTGTCTGTTTATTCTTGTTTCTGGTGGCATTGAGAGAGCGCATGCACACATTCCCTGGTGGACTCATTTATGTTAAGTCGTTTACCTTCCCTGTGGCTGTTTAGCAGGGTTATGCCGCTGCTAAAAATCCCTGGTGTGACGGCGGTCTCAGGTGGAAACAGCATCTTTATGATGCCATCTGCAAGTCCAAAAGGGTGCCCCCCCCCCCCCCCCCCCCACGCAACTTATTCGGGGGAGCTCCACCGCAACCTATGTTTCTCTATAAAAGGAAAGTGTAATTAGCCTAATTCAGAAGATGGTGTGATACCAAGTAACAGTAACAAACAGATGTAAGTTCCTCTGAGATTACTTTGTCTTATGCCCCGGAGTGTCTGCACAATTCACGTGGTATACATGAAAGAAACTTATATAGCGAGGACACCGAGGGCTGCTATACATCTGACAACAAGATAGGACGAACAGACTGGGATGTCATATTGTTAGTTTCACTCGAGTGAAATCTGACGTACGCAATAGGAAAATATCATCAACGGTTCACCGGACCAAAATGCCAATTGCGCGCTGTCTACTGGCACCCCCTTCATTCAAGGTACCAGTGTTTAGCTGCTGTAATTAATCATGTGCTATACTCCCCCCATTTTGTGTTCATTAATTAGAAACTTTAGTGACGAGGTGCGACTCAGAGGTGTCCAGGAGCCCACGTAAAACGCTGGCTAATTAGCGAGCCTGCTTACCATAAAGGCAGGCAACCCTGCGGAGAGACGCCAGCCAGCGAGCGATCACCGGGAGCAAGGCACCCACAGCGAGGTGGAAGAGACCAAGACATGGATGATGACAGACCAACGATGCACAGAGCGTTCCTCCCCAGTCGACCACATGGTTTTTTACATTAACTCATTCAGGGCCGGGGATTAGTCGGGGGCCCTGTGCTCGCATTGCCAAACGTTAAAATATAGGACTGAGTCACCTTGTTTGTAGAGCTATAACTATATTCTATATTATAGCTATGGATACAATACTATGGCCCATTTGACACCACCTAGCTTCCGTTTCAAGATGCAAAAAAGAAATAATTTTTCCATCCATCCGTTCCTGTTTTAGACCGTGGTGAATATAAGTATGGTTTTAGAGCGGTCTAGGGTAATTCATAAAATCCTGAGTTAAAGCCCTATACGTCGATTCGACTATACGTTGCCATGTCTTGCCTGTGAGAGAAACCGGTGCTTTTTCAATGTATGTGATGTAGATTGGGGAGAGATGACGACAGCTAAAAACGGTGGTAATGAAATGTGCATGGTTCGCTTTAGAAAACGGTGATAGAAGAAGAGGCAGTAGCCATCACTGCAGAAGGTTTAGCAGCCAGCCGAATGTTTACATTCCTTGTAAGAACATAGATAACAGAGTGTAGGCCCAGAGCAGGAGGAGAGGGGTGACCTCTTTAATGCAACAGTGGATGAAACGTTTAATGGTGTGAAAGGTTAGCAGTCGTCATGACAGCACGTCGCATGACAACCAGGAGAGGGGCGGGGGGGCCGTCGTTGCTACGACGAAGACCTATAAGTCGAACGGTGTTTCCGGGTAGGGCAGACTAGAATCTGACCGAGAGCGAGTAGGACTGAGATCACACAGAGGACCTTCTCTCCTCTCATCACGAGAGAGGGGGGGGGGGGGGGGGGAGGAAGAATGCCACGACATCAGTAGCTTCGGCTACCACGAGGATGGTCTTAGGCTAACGAACAGGCCTGAACACTATTGGACTGAATCACAAAAGGACAATCTGAACACACCGAAAGATCATTAGAATAGACTCTTCAAGGACGATACAATTTGATAACATCTGATAACATCTGATTATGAGGTTTCTGTTTAGAGAAATAAAACAACGATAACATCTGATAACATCTGATTATGAGGTTTCTGTTTAGAGAAATAAAACAACGCTTTTCCTCACAAGGTATCTCACGTTGTCGAAGTGTCGAATTCTTACGGAAGTGGAGGAGTATTATGGTTTACGGATTGCACTAACGGGGGGGGAGATAAGGATCTTATCTACCAGTATCTGAGACGTCAGGACCATTAAAAGTACACAACGCAGAGGAATTGGATGGAGAGCCAAACAGACGAAGACGTGATACTGGCCAGTTTGATCACAATCTAACAGTTGATGCCGTTGGGACCGGATTTGCAAGAGATTAAAACAACGGGAACAGTTGGTTGTTGATGACAGCCGGATTTGCAAGAGATAAGAACAACGGATAAAGACTTTTTCAATAATGGGGCGACAGTGGACAACAGTCATCAATGTGTGGGAGAATCATGATCGAAGCAAGGCCGGTCAGCCCTGGGAGAGAGCGGCGAGTCGAGCGGTCAGGAGGCGAACCAGCGCTGTAGGGGAAACAGCGCTCCGATCAAAAATGTGAGTTCACTGTGCACACGGTTGTTTTGATCTTAAGCCAAATAAAAACGAACAGATAGTGAATCCATAAACGTAAACATTTCTAGTTCGACACAGAGAGCTGTAATAGTGTGTTTTGGGACAGAGCAGAGCGGCACAGTTTTGTTTTGAAAATCGAAGGTGTTATCTGAAAGGGAACCAAAACAGTCATAGATGACGAAAGAAAGCAAAATATGAGCAGAGAGCCATGGTGAAAATCGAGGGTGTTATCTACAATTTGAATGAAAAGCAAACGAGGCAGGCTGCACAGTTTTGGTTTAAGGAGGGTAAATGCGAGATGAGGAAAGGGGGGGGGGGGGGGCGCTTGAATCAGATCGAAAAATTGTTATGGCGGGACTGTTTTCATAACAGAAGGAAAGTCGAAAGGAGATTGTACCAGTGTGTATTATGTCCGATCAGGCAAGAGTATTAGTCTGAGAAAGCGTCCCCTGATAATGGATAGGAAAGAGAGGAAAACAGCAGTGTTTTTAGGCCTTGGAAGGAGGGGCAGCGTTCGTTTTGTTTGTGAGAGAGTAGCCATTATGAGCGAGTCAAAATGGCCGTGAGCACCACGAGGAGATAACAACAGATAAAGAACCAGGAAGTGACACGTCAACTAAAACACCATGGAGGAGGAGTAGGTCGCCACCTAGTGGCGGAGGGGGGGTAGTGCTGGGGAGTTTCCATTACCCATAGGCGAATATGTAGAGTTTAAGTTAATTAAGGAGTTGAATTTTTTCAAAATTACCAACTGCTTGTGTGTATACACGGTGGTGTATGTGAGAACTTTGTAAAGGAACTCAAAGTGTGGTATATAGAGCGACGGGACAGCTCCAGGGCGATGGTAGACAGCCCCGTAGGGTATAGAGCGACGGTGACAGCTCCAGGGCGATGGTAGACAGCCCCGTAGGGTATAGAGCGACGGTGACAGCTCCAGGGCGATGGTAGACAGCCCCGTAGGGTATAGAGCGACGGTGACAGCTCCAGGGCGATGGTAGACAGCCCCGTAGGGTATAGAGCAACGGTGACAGCTCCAGGGCGACGGTAGACAGCCCCGTAGGGTATAGGGCGACGGACAGCTCTGTTGTATGTTAGATGATAGTACGAGTACGTATGTGAGTTAGGAGCAGGGAACCAACCTGCTCTGTTGTATGTTAGAGCGATGCAAATAGTTTTAGGCACTGATTCTGGGTTTTTTGGTTGTTGCACTGTTTTTGGGTTATCACAAAGAGGCGGGAAGAGGGTCCGTGCGTGAGGATACCAAGTGCGTGGGATGCCAAAAGATAGGGGGACAGGGCTTATGTTGTGTGCTCGGTTGTATGTTATTATCATAATAATAAGATCGATATACAGGTTAATTAAATAAGTTTAATTATTAATTGATTAAATAAGAATTGCACAGAAAGATGGTGCAGTTATTTGAATGGGTTAATTATTGAATAAAGAGGGAGGTTGAATTCCAGTGGGGCCTTCTCACACCTAATAAATAGGCAGAGTCTTGAGGGGACACGTCACCAGAAAGAACTGGCGCGCGCTGGGGGTCAACCGTGGGACAAACGTAGAGCGCCGAGTGGGTATCGTTTAGCTGCTGGTGTCACGCCGGAAGACAACGAAACAGGGAACAGCCCTGTAGGATTAGATATGGGTGTTGAGAAGGTGGGGGACTAATAGAGAACAAATAGCGCCATGGGCTGTAGGACACTCACACCGTCCAACAGTCTGAAAGGGCGTGGCCATGGCAGGGGCTTGCAGAGGAAAAAAAATATATAGAGAACGAGCTGCAGGCCCAAAGCCACGGTAGACTAATAGAAAACACAGGGTCGAGTGTACAGAAAGACTGCCGGTGTTGTGTTTCTGCTTTCAAGGGGGGAATGACACCGACAGCGATGGAGATGGCCAGGAGACAGACTGGAGGAGGAGGAAGCCGCAGGGGCCAGGCACCGCAGCCTGGTACACAGATGATCCACGACGAGAGGAGACGGCGGCGGTGGAGATGAGCCTCAACCAAGATGACCGACAGGGCGGAGATGACCGACGGGGCGGAGACGGCCGACGAGGCGGAGTCCAGCGGTCGCAGGCGGTGTTGCCCAGGGGAGAACGAGGCAGACATCGGAGGGGCCTTCACGGCGGAGACGCTGTTTAGAGAGCGTTTTGAAACAACAGAGCACGGGCGGTGAATCATGAACAAAACAGGGACTTCCTTTCAGAGTCAATCAGGAGATCGAGAGACGAGACAACAGCGAGAAGTCCTGTGTTCATTGATTAGGAGTATGAGATATAAATGGAGGATTCATATATAAGATATATGTATAGAAGGATATATATATATAGAAGGTAGATAAGAGGGAGAACAGTAAAACAACAGGATATAATTATTGGGAGCAGACAGGGGGGGCTCCAATGGTTATGAGTCGTTGGATGTTGTTGGTTGTGGTGGTCGGTTTCGGTTCCCTTTGTGCACGAAGGGGGGCGCAAACAGACATCAGGCAGCAAGATCACTGGGTTGACCGTGGGCCGTCTTCATTTCTTGTGCACGGGAGATGAGGTTGGTTTGCTTCAACCACAGGCTATTTTTGGCATAATTAATTGAAAAACCAAATAATGATTTATGATTCTGAAGGGGTGATAAGAATCAAGGGGGGATTGAGAGAAACCGGTGCTTTTTCAATGTATGTGATGTAGATTGGGGAGAGATGACGACAGCTAAAAACGGTGGTAATGAAATGTGCATGGTTCGCTTTAGAAAACGGTGATAGAAGAAGAGGCAGTAGCCATCACTGCAGAAGGTTTAGCAGCCAGCCGAATGTTTACATTCCTTGTAAGAACATAGATAACAGAGTGTAGGCCCAGAGCAGGAGGAGAGGGGTGACCTCTTTAATGCAACAGTGGATGAAACGTTTAATGGTGTGAAAGGTTAGCAGTCGTCATGACAGCACGTCGCATGACAACCAGGAGAGGGGCGGGGGGCCGTCGTTGCTACGACGAAGACCTATAAGTCGAACGGTGTTTCCGGGTAGGGCAGACTAGAATCTGACCGAGAGCGAGTAGGACTGAGATCACACAGAGGACCTTCTCTCCTCTCATCACGAGAGAGGGGGGGGGGGGGGGGGAGGAAGAATGCCACGACATCAGTAGCTTCGGCTACCACGAGGATGGTCTTAGGCTAACGAACAGGCCTGAACACTATTGGACTGAATCACAAAAGGACAATCTGAACACACCGAAAGATCATTAGAATAGACTCTTCAAGGACGATACAATTTGATAACATCTGATAACATCTGATTATGAGGTTTCTGTTTAGAGAAATAAAACAACGATAACATCTGATAACATCTGATTATGAGGTTTCTGTTTAGAGAAATAAAACAACGCTTTTCCTCACAAGGTATCTCACGTTGTCGAAGTGTCGAATTCTTACGGAAGTGGAGGAGTATTATGGTTTACGGATTGCACTAACGGGGGGGGAGATAAGGATCTTATCTACCAGTATCTGAGACGTCAGGACCATTAAAAGTACACAACGCAGAGGAATTGGATGGAGAGCCAAACAGACGAAGACGTGATACTGGCCAGTTTGATCACAATCTAACACCTGTATACGCTATTATCCCAAAATCAAATCTAGATCATAGCTATTATGTTCCATCATGAATGCATGAAAGGGGGGGGGGGGGGGGGGGGGGGGGGTTGTTTCTGATTATTTGATTGTCAGTAACGGCAATCGCATTGAACACTAAAAACGGTTATCAGCCCGCTCGGTATGAAAGCATTGCAGGATCAAGCTAAAATTGATGTCACATCGACCTTACCTGTGGCTGGGAGTAATCCAAAAAGAATATTCCAATTGTTTGATCGCCATCTGGTATATCCAATGTCCATTTCGTCGACGGCATAATTCACCACAACATATGGATCGGAGATATTTGACGCGCTTCGATGGAACCGGGACAACCGTTCGCCTCGCTCAACAAGGACAAATGAAATTGCGCACGGCCGCCTCACCTGAAAAGACAGCAGGTGTCGATCGCAGGTCTTTAACGGCATTGATTGATTGAAAACTTTATTAACAGATTGCAGAATGGGTACAATACAGTACGGCTCAATAGCCTCACCGACAAGTTAAATGCATAATCTATGGGCTAATTTTAAATCCCTCATTACCCCAATCAATCAGATTATATTTATTTAAATGTGGAGGCTATACAGTTTCACTATTAATCAGGTTTTAATCTGTTTCGGACATCATCCATACATGCATTTAATTGATTAACCTTTGGTTTAGAGACCTCAAATGACTTGGGGTTAAATGCAATCCAATCTTGGTGTTTACTTCGCAATCTACCACTTATCTTTGGAGACTTGGTTTGTCCAAATGATCAACACTGGTATTTGCTTCTGCTGTTGCTTCAAATAGCAGATATTGTATTTTCTCCCAGGTTATCAACTGGCATTACTATTTATTTAAAACACTTGATTGCAGAGCACCACAGGTTATCCAAGCATTTGTTTCCCAACAGGAGGCTACTACCAAAGCATCATTTTATGGTGCACTATCCTACATGTATTCGTAAAATTGGACCACTTTTGCATGTCTGGTGCATGTGCTATGAAGCAAAGCATAATTTCTTTAAAAAACAACTAAAAAGCTTCAAAAATATAACTAAAACGTTGGCAAAGAAACACCAAAATCAAGTAGCATACAATTGGCAGACATTTGATCCCAACAGACTGGTGCTTGGTCCAAGTAAAATGGTAGCATTAAATGTGATGGACAGAGGCTGTGAGATAGCGGAGACTCTTCAGGTACCAAGTGACACCAAGGTGTTAAATGTTAGATGGGCCAAACACCATGGAAATATGTATCGTCCAGGTTTAGTTGTTTGTCTTAAAGTTCTTAGTGAGGTTCCAGTTTTTCACAAAATCCACCGTGTTGTTCTTAAAGATGAGAGGTTACTGTTGTTTACATTTGCACTACAAACCGTGTCTCTGGATGACCATTTTTATGCATTTAAAGTTGTGTGTACTACAGATGGACCTCATGTAGTTGATGTCAAAGAGCTTTTGTTTTACAAAGCATTCGATATACAGATGTCATACAGTGATGACGATTCAAGCTCATTTATTGTTCCATACTGTTTCCTGTGATTTAAAAAAGGAAAAGAGAAAATCACTAAGCTCTTGAACTATTGCACTGGGGATGAACACTATTAGTTTTCTTTTATTTCTTTGGGGTGAACAGATGCTGCTGTCACTTTATAGAGGCCAAAATGTAATTGATCGATTACTCTCACCATGAAGCCTTAATTGAAGTCATGGTGATTTCTTTTTGTTGCATTCCTGAGCCAATAATTTGATGACTGGCTTGAATTATTGGCTCAGGAATGCGACAAACAAACAAATCTCCATGAATTCAAGGATTCATGGGGTGTGTAATTGATAGATTTCTTTTTTTGGGTGAGCTATCCCTTTTTAAAAGGGTGTACAGATGCTGCTGTCACTTTACAGAGGCCAAAATGTAATTGATCGATTACTCTCCCCATGAAGCCTTAATTGAAGTCATGGTGATTTCTTTTTGTTGCATTCCTGAGCCAATAATTTGATGACTGGCTTGAATTATTGGCTCAGGAATGCGACAAACAAACAAATCTCCATGAATTCAAGGATTCATGGGGTGTGTAATTGATAGATTTCTTTTTTTGGGTGAGCTATCCCTTTTTAAAAGGGTGTACAGATGCTGCTGTCACTTTACAGAGGCCAAAATGTAATTGATCGATTACTCTCCCCATGAAGCCTTAATTGAAGTCATGGTGATTTCTTTTTGTTGCATTTCTGAGCCAATCATTTGATGACTGGCTTGAATTATTGGCTCAGGAATGCGACAAACAAACAAATCTCCATGAATTCAAGGATTCATGGGGTGTGTAATTGATAGATTTCTTTTTTTGGGTGAGCTATCCCTTTTTAAAAGGGTGTACAGATGCTGCTGTCACTTTACAGAGGCCAAAATGTAATTGTCTTTTATTTATGACCTTTTTTCTATCGATTACTCTCCCCATGAAGCCTTGAAGTCATGGTGATTTTTGTATATAATGGAGTTGTTTGCAGAGGGGCTCACTGAATCTAACAATCACGTAGACATATACCAAGTGTGATTAGCAAGAGAGGAATGTTTGTGACAAGTGTAATGTAAAAAGATCACATTAGATTAGGAAGGATCCACACCAAGCAAGTTCTTCCTCAGACGCGTTTTTTTTTTTTCTTCTTTTACTATGTTACATTACATTGGGCGTATAGAAACAAAGATCATTTCAAAGTACAAACATATACAGTACCTGTGTGACATTTAGGATGAGGCTATAGGCTCCATGTTAATAAGCAACTTGGGGTGAACAAATCTCCAACACACCCATGTCTGGTTTCTTTATAACAAACTGAAACGCCTCCTTGTCGACTTCAGTGTTTTAAGTCATCATAGACCTTTAAGTCCAAGGTACTAGGAATTTCAAATTTCTTGGCAACTGAAGACAAAACAAGATTGCACAAGCTTATTGATAAATCTGTTGTGCAATTTATTTAATTTGTATTAATTAAAATGTCATAAAAATGGGATATTAAAATAGCCACTGAAAATTTTATCATATGAGGAGGATTGACAGCCTTAATTGACATACTTAACACCGGATCCTGACAGGCAGCGAGCGAGCGAACTGGAGACGAAATCGTGCGCGACACTGTCCTGATATGAGGCGGCGCGTGTCCGGGTGTGTCTGTGTGTGTGTTACCTGGAAGCACACAGGGGCAAAGCAGCCTGCGATTCTTGACCAATAAAAAGTGTTTAGGGGCGTGACTCGGCCGCGTAATCGCTCAACTAGAGACACAGCGAGCGAATATTTGAGGGGGGAACGACATCGCCGCTCAGTTCGCTGAGGTATAGACAGGTAATGTTTTGAACAACTAACGTTACGTTTAGAATGGAATGCATCGGCAAAGATCATTAGCTCAAAGCTATTCCGGCCAGTTTATCAACTTCCTGTCATTTAGAAATATGATTTTATAGTGAAAATCATTACCAAAATGTCCGGAAAAACCTCACGGGAGCATTATAGACTGTCATACAAATGTACAAATGCTATAAGGTGGCAAGAAATGCACTATAAACAATACTTTGCGGCGTCGTTTCTTGCGCTAGCTTCTGTTAGCCAGCATTAGCCTTAATTAGCGTGAGCAAGTAAACTAACAGTAAACGTTTTTACATGAAATACAGCCCAAAAACCCTGCTGACAAACGTTTGCTTATTAAATACATTCTATACTATAATAATACAAACGTTTCATTGCTGAATATGATGACGACAAAGTTGTTTAAATAACGGGAGAAAAGTAGCTAAAAACAATGTATTTGGATGGGACAGGAAGTACCATTCGCAACCGGAAGTCAGTTGGAAGTGCCTACTTTCAGGATGTGCAAGTGGAGAATAGGCAATGGTATTCAGCGTTTATTGTATGGGGAGGGGGGGGGGGGGTCTAGGGGGTTGTCATTGTGGTACAGAGATGACAGCTGAGGGAAAGAAGCTGTTTCTGAGTCTGCTTGACTTAAAGTGGAGGTTCCCGTAGCGCCTCCCGGAGGGGAGGAGGACAAACAGTCCATGATTGGGACTGGATTGGGTGGAAGGCTCTAGTCTTCCTGAAGTTCACGATGAGCTCCTTGGTTTACTTGGTGTTGAGGGCCAGGTTGTTGTTGGCATACCATGCCGCCAGGTGCTGGATCTCCTCCCTGTAGGCCAACTCATCATCGTATTTGATGAGACCCACCTTGTGTCATCTGCTAACTTGGGGTGTTGGTGTTGGTGCCATGTACTGTATGGAGTGCAGTCTGAAGAGGGAGTAGAGAAGGGGGCTCAGCTCACAGCCTTGCGGGATGTTGGTGTTCAGGGTGAGGGTGGAGGAGGTGAGATTGTCTATCATAACAAACTGGGATCTGTTAGTTGGGAAGTAAATTTTTCAGTTGCAGACAGAGGGGTTAATGTTGAGGTAATTTGGTTTCCACGAGATCAACACGTTTGGAGGGAATGATGGTTTTGAATGCTGAGCGGAAGTCGATGACAGCATTCTCACATGGGTATTGCTCCCATCCAGGTGGGAGAGAAGAATGTAGCACTGAGGAGATAGCGTCCTCCGTGCTCCTGTTCTCACGGTAGGCGAATTGGTGTCTGTTGAGTGAGGGTGAAAGGCCAGCTAAAAGTCTGCCCCCTCAGGCCATATTTTGACTGTTCTAACTTAGGGCTTCACACGTTTGATGAGTGAGGTGTACTTGGGTAGAAGGAACAAGAGAAAGGTGTTCTGATTGTTTTGGAGTAAACAGGGACTAGCGTTTTGTCTTCACTTGTAGGGAACACACATTATAGGTTGGAGTGATTGAAATCTCCTGCAACAATAAAGTCTCCCTCTGGGTGTAAGTTCTGTTGTTTGCTAATGGCAGCATGCAGTTCCTTCATTGCTAGCTTGGCATTAGCATCAGGAGGTATAGGCTGCAGTAACAATGGTAGCTGTAAATCCTCTGAGCTTGATCATGAGATATTCCACGTTAGCAGAGCAGTTACTCACCGTGGTGGTATTGTTTGTGAACCAAGTTGTGTTTATATAAATGCACAAACCTCCACCTCTGGCGAAAGTCTTTCTCTGGTCTGCATCCCCTTAACAATTGTATGTATTGAGCTGTACTGTACTGTACCCATTCTGCAATCTGTTAATAAACTTTTCAATCAATCAGCTGTTCTGTCCGTCCTGTCAAGGGCGTAACTTTGTTGTCAGTGGTGGAGGGGACACATTTGGGGGTGTGGTCAGTGGCGGAGGGGTGCTACGTATAGTTGTATACGTAGTATACATGTAAATGTATATGTATGGTGTATGGTCGCGGCGGGTGAGGGGGGGGGGGTGAATGTGGGGGGGGGGAGTGAAGGTGGGGGGGGGACCCCCTTTTCGTAGATTATTATTTTTTTAATCAGTTGTGCACTTCAATTTTGGTGAGTTGTTTCTATATACAATTCACTTATGACAAGTCATAATGCCGCGCGAGTCTCAGAACGTGCGTACTGCGTAGTGTGTGTGTGAGAGAGAGAGAGAGAGAGAGAGAGAGAGAGAGAGAGAGAGAGACAGAAAGAGAGAGAGAGATATCGCGCTATTTATTATCTACAATGTATAAAACAACAGCCTAGAGGCTTTTAAATACAGACAGACAGATATTTCACAGACACCAAGCAATGCTGTTGCATTTCATGGCAATCCACAGGCTGCGGTTACACTAATGGCCAGTTTTAGTTTCGTTTTCAGGGTCAGTTTTGCTTTTCAGAACGCAACGTAATGGCAGGCAAGTTAGACATTGTTTTTGCCTCCTGAGCACAGTGATGTATATATACATGTAGTACAATGCCAAAGCAGTAGGTGGCAGTAGGTGGCGATGTAGTTCAAACATGAAGGCAATTTTCAACCAATCAGAAAAGTTGAATGTGCCAATACACTTCCTGCTCAAAATCAACAATCCACCATCTTTAAATGCCTCGCGTGAGCCATTTAGCCAACGTAGCATTTCTTTTTCAGCAAAGAAAGTGCAATAAAAGTGCAATAAACAAAACGGATACATTCACTGTGTGTTCTGCCTCTCATTTGTTGATGAAACAAAACTAACATCAACACAATTGACCACCAAGAGCGGAGTTTAGTCTCACAAAAAGATTGTCGCCGATTTTGTTAGCTTACGTGCTAACGTGATTGGGATATGCCAGTATAACAGTATAGCATTGTGGCTAGCAGCGAAGTTTGTTAGCTTACGTGCTAACGTGATTGGGATATGCCATTTTAACAGTATAGCATTGTGGCTAGCAGCTTGGTAATGTTAATGCTAGCAGAATGAATGGATGTAAACTTTATTTAACAGATTGCAGAATGGGTACAATACAATACGGCTCAATACAAACAATTGTTAAGGGAATGCAGACTGTTGTAGCTTGGACTGGGCTCCTTATAACAATAACTTGACAACACATGGTAGCCGCAGCTACTTGGGACAGCTCTGCTGTATAACCGTGCGGGTCTCTACTTATTGTTAACATAACTTTTGTCAGACACAGCCACAATGTACAAAGGGGTAGCACTAGAACTAGCAAACTCTTCCACACAATTCTCATACAATGCAAGAGGCATTGAGAACATAATAACTAACATTCTCACATAGCAAGTAGCATTTCAGCAAATGTACTTAATTCAAACACACACTTTTTCATGTAATCCTCGACCGCGAGGATTCCAGTTACAACATCTGTACCACATGACATAATTTTGACCCAGAAATCAAGAGTCAGTGAAAACGTAACTTTTGAACGGCAAGGTAAGATATATTTCAGTTTGTCTATAAAAGACACTTTACTTTTTAATCTCTCTCTCTCGTGTTCTCAATAGTGACTCAGTATTAGCATAGTTTATAGGAAAAGGGAAGTTTTGTCTGGGCTCTGCTGAGAAGTCATGGGTCAAATAGAAAGTGTGGGGGTGACTAGAGAAGATGGGGAAATTGGTGAGTGGTGACTATGCCCATTTTCAGAATTTGAGGGTTCATTGGAATCTGATTATTCAGAATTCAATGAGGCAGAGAATGCTCTGATTCAGACTTACATCACATTTATATTCTGTATATGCTGTTCCAACTCTTTGTTGAGGCTTTATTGAATTAAATATTTCAATACAATGTTTTTATCGCTGCACCATTTCATCCAATGGAAAGAAACATGTTATCTTCACTAGAATTCTCTCTCTCTCTCTCTCTCTCTCTCTCTCTCTCTCTCTCTCTCTCTCTCTCTCTCTCTCTCTCTCTCTCTCTCCCTCTCCCCCTCTCTCCCCCCCTCTCTCTCTCTCTCTCTCTCTCTCTCTCTCTCTCTCTCTCTCTCTCTCTCTCTCTCTCTCTCTCTCTCTCTCTCTCTCTACCCTTTAAATGCCAGTTTGTGTGATGGCATCACAAATTATTGTTAAAAAAAACACACAAAAAGTTAAATATTTTCAATATATCAAATGCAAAGTACATTTTTCTGCTGGGGATTATTACAGGCTAGCATGTGTCATAGCAACAACACTGATTTTGATGGATTTTTAGTTTTTTGTAATGTCAGATTTAACAACAACTCTTTTCAGAAAGGTGGGAGTATTTCATTTTGTATCTGACATTACAAAAAAACAAGAAATCTAAAAATAAAAATGGTTATGATCAGGGCTGAAGTTGAATAAAAGATTTATGACTGTTTAGACTGCATTACTCTCTGTCACAGTGATATCCTGGTTGTTCCCCACTTAGGTTATCTATAACTATCACACCGCCGCAACTAGAAACACTGGCCTGGCCTGCTTCTAAGTTCAGTGGCCTGACTGGGGACAAAAAAAGAATTAAAAATAATTTAAAATAAAATATTATATATATTTTTCTTTTTTTTCAAGTACCACCAGCCTGGGGCCCAAGTACCACAGGTTGAGAACCACTGCCTTAATCCATCTATGATTGATGATCCGTAAGCTACAGTTCATCCATTTTGTTCACCAGAGGCCGCACGTTGGCCAGGCAGATGCTGGGTAACGATAGGCAGTGAAGAGTTAGCTATAGCTTAGCTTGCAGTCCTCCACGCGAACCCCTCTTCTGCTTCTCACTGTGATGATATTCCTCGGTGTCCGAGCGATCTCGTTGGGGAGCTGAAGATTGCCAATAACATTGTTAGATTGTTGTAATAACATCCAAAAGATATTGTTGGGTGCAGGGCCGCCTGGGAGAAATGCGAGGCCCTGTGCGAGATTTAAACGCGAGGCCCCCCCCCCCCCCCCCAAAAAGGTAAGAAAAAAAAAATTATATATATATATATATATTTTTTTTCAATACAGTCAACATATTCGTAAATAATAGCGCTGCCCGAGGCTGGGCATGATACAGTCAACATATAGCAAGAGAGAGAGCGAGAGAGAGCTCCCGTTCTACAGTCAATATACAGTGTACAGAGAGAGAGACACATTGGAAAGAAATTGAAATGCTATTTGGCCCTAAACAGAGAGTACACAGTGGCAGAATACCTGAGCACTGTGACTGAAGATCCTTGACTAGGTACAGACTCAGCGAGCACAGCCTAGCCATCGAGAAAGGCCGCCATAGGCAGACTGTGTGTGTTAGAAAGAGAGAGTGAGAGAGAGAGCATGTGTGTTAGAGAGAGAGCATGTATGAGAGAGATAAGCAAAGATGACCCCCTAAAGGATATTCAACTTTTAATGAAAGAACAAAACAGAAGGAAAAGATAACTTCACAAAGGCAACATGAATATACATAGATCCAAAAGGACAAAGATCAACACTTAAATCCAAAGAGAAGAGGGTCTATACCAGAGAAAACAAAGCAGCAAGGAGCCAATGGCCGACAGCTAAAGGCTAGCCAGGTAGGCTACTGACAGCAGGCCACACACAGCTTTGGCCAACGGCCCAACGCTACCCAAGCTAGCTACACAAACGACCAAGACAATGAATTCACACACAGCACATGTCGTATCTCCAAATGTTGTGAAGTAACATATGTTTTGCCTGGAAAAAACATCGTTAACAAAACATTCGGGAGGGGAAGGAAGGAAGAGTGGGGTAATGTCATGATTTTCATTAATCTTACCTGCACCAAGGAACGCAGGGCGAAAGGCCGCAACACAGGTCTCCACGTTGACGAAAGGCCTCTCGCTGGCGGGACAAAAATAACCCCCTGCTATTCTCACGGCTAATGTCAATGGTCGTAGCACAAGCTAACAGCTAACTCAAGGCTAACTGATAGCATCAAACGAACGTTCCCAGCCGAGCACAGCCGGCAGCTAACGTCGTAGCTAAACAGCTAACTGGCTAACAGTTAGCTCAACCAGGCTATCGCTAACCATTAGCTAACGCAGAAGCAAGCTATGCGGCTACATACAGGTGCTGACACCAGGCCACACACCGTTAGCTACTAGTAGTACTACAACAGCTAGTCGGCCAGTTTAGCTCCAGAGAGAGAGAGAGAGAGAGAGAGAGAGAGAGATGTCCACGGCAGGAATAGAATAGAGTTAATAGAATAGGTTAAAAACTCACCAAACGTCCAAGAGGATGGAGACAACCGCGTGGAGTTGACGAAGTTCATCTGCCAAACGACCATCCTCTTCATCTTGGCTGTATGCGCTGTCTCTAGGTTAGCTAACGCTAGTTAGCCTTTAGCTAAGCTAGCTACTAGCCGACATCATCATGGCTATACCATGACAAGGCTCCGGCCATTTGTCCCGCCAGCGAGAGGCCTTTCGTCAACGTTCCTTGGTGACCGACCGACTGATAATGACCGACCTCTTTCTTCGTCTTGGCTGGCATAACTAAGCATAATAGTCAAAAGCTGCACGCGCAAAATAGTCAAACGCAGCTGACTCACGCCGGCGTACTACACATGATGTAAGTAACCACTCCCTTCGTTGAAACCAATAGTATGTCTGCTGCAGAGCCCCAGAGGCTGAGCTCCAATAGTGAGTATGTCTGCAGACCCAGGAACAAGTCAGACACATTCTACAAACGTGTCTAATGTGAAATATATAAGCATATAAGCAAAACTAGATTTGAGGTCTGTGATGAAAAAGGGCCTCGCGGGAAGGGGGGCCTCGCAAAAAAAAAAAAAAAAAAAAAAAAAAAAAAATTTTTTTTGCGAGGCCCCCCTTCCCGCGAGGCCCTGTGCGACCGCACTGCTCGCACACCCCCTGAGACGGCCCTGGTTGGGTGTGATATGAAAGCAAGACTGTTCTGGGTGAACAGACTTAAAACATGTCGGTATTATATTACCACTAATTTGCAAAAACTGGAGAGATGCTGGGCCTTACATTGCAGATTGCACATGCGCCGCCATCTTGCGACTAGTTGCAACTTATCTTACCTTATCTCTCAGGTGTTGCCTATCACCTCTGATTACTCCCGGGTTGTTCCCTATCAGCTTGCTAAGACAAACCTCACTCATCCTTCGCTCCTCCACCAGTTCCAAGTGCTCAGCTTTGCACTCCCACCACCACCCCAGCTGCTATAGGCTCTCTTCAGGCCCCAACGACAGCACTCTCAGCATTCAGGCCTCAACAGCAACTTCATGTACAGCCAAGACTCTGGTTCCTTCCTATCGGCAGGGTACCCATGCCCGAGTCTTGCCAGGGAGGACCAGGGCTCCCCCTTCCCCATGTCCAAGAGGGGCCTTGTCCGGGAGGGCCTTGTCTGGGAGGCAAGGGCGGAGCTTCCTACAGGTGATATAGGCGGTCGCCTAGAGCGCCACCCAGAGGGGGGCGCCAATTTTCTTTATTTAAATTTTTTATAATTTTTTGCTCAGCGCAGTTTTGGCACCCCCCTCTATATCTGCAACCATTATTTTTACATAAAAAAAATTCTAACATAAGGGAAAATGAGCCAAAAATCTAAAACGGTCGGTCGGTCTGAGCCTCAGCTTTAGGTGTTCACAGTCAGAACATGCTAGAGCGCTGTGCATTGATGGGTATCGGTCAAGTGTTTATAGAATTTAGCATTGAGGAAAGAAAGACTAACGTTAGAGAACTATGAAGAGGCAAAAGCCATCCGGCCATCCAGTATAAAAAGAGAAGAAAAGAAGAAGACGAGAAACGTGCCAAGGTGAAAGGTATGCAATTTTGTACAACTTCCAAGACCTGCCACACCAAGAGCTGATGAAGCAAGCAGAGGCACTTGTACACATCTTAAACCATGGAGGGCAATCTGATTTGGATGGGAAGGAGCTGGCTCAGGAGTTGGACAATTTGATGTGATTGATGACTTTGCAGCGAGGAAGGCCAGAAGGATTGCACTGTAAATGGAAACCAGTAGGAGCTACAGGCTAACCTTGAAGTGTGATGATAGGGAGTGGAATGTAAATAGTTCTTTAGACAAAGTGAATTTGTAATTTTTATTTATTTGTTTGTTTATTTAGCATATTATATTTTGATTATATATGTGTAACATATTTTACAATACATAATTTTCTTTTAAAGCAAATTTGCATGTTATTTTATTGTTTGTTATTGTTATTATTATTATTGATTGTTAGCTAAGTTGTTTGTTTTAATTCTTTAGTGTGCACTTTACATTTCTTCTTAATTTACACCTTCTGTGTATTGTCGCAGTGAAAAGGGTTAACCGGTTGGTAGCACGGCGATGTGGTGAACCTCGCCTAGGGCGCCAAATGTGCTAGGTCCGCCCCTGCTGGGAGGACCATGCCTACTGGGGCTCCCCTCCTCATGCTAAACTAGGCGTTCATACATAGCATCCACGCCAGAGATCCTACGAGTACAAAACCAAGCTATCCTTCAGGACAATCGAGAATACACAATCTCCTTCCATGACTCCCCACTTATTCTTTGATCATAGAAGACTGAATTTGTGAAACTACTGAAAAAAACGTTCACTGATTGTTCACTGATGTCTGGCCTCTGGGGAAATGTACAGGCACAAGCATGGACCGCGGAACGCATTTGGAATAGGTATGGCCAATTAATTAATAAAAAAAGAAAAAAATATTTACACTCCAAAGGTTGGTAGGGCGTTGGTAGGAAACGTGGTAGTCCATGGCCTCTCTGTGGTATTTGCTACTCTCGTGTTTTTTAAAGGCATGTACAGCATTTTTCCAATTTTGAAATCCAAGCACTGAAAATGCATTCTCGTTGGTTTTGGTTAAACCAGAACCGAGTCCTTTCATTGTTCAAAGACGACATTGTGTACAGAACAGTTTTGCTCTTGTTAGGCAAAACGTTAGCCATCTGTGGTCCTTGAACCACTTGGAATGAACAGACCGATTTCTCTGAGATGTACCTTCTCTCTGTATCCGTTTTGTACCTGCAAGCGGGGTCATCTGGTTGATTGGACTTTGATAGATCCCTGCAGCACTCACACTGCACACTGCACGGACGTAAATGTATTTGCTGATATACATTTGACTGTTAATGTTAATTAATGTTATTATTATTATTATTATTATTATTATTATTATTATTATTATTATTATTTTATTATTATTATTATTATTATTATTATTATTATTATTATTATTATTATTATTATTATTATTATTATTATTATTATGATTATGATTATGATGATGATGATGATGATGATGATGATGATGATGATGATGATGATGATGATGATGATGATGATATGATGATGATGATGATGATGATGATGATGATGATGATAATTATTATTATTATTATTATTATTATTATTATTATTATTATTATTATTATTATTATTATTATTATTATTATTATTATTATTATTATTATTATTATTATTATTATTATTATTATTAATGTTTACATAATGTTTGAGTTTGATACACCCAGGGGCGGACCTAGCACATTTGGCGCCCTAGTCGAGGTTCACCACAAAATCAAAACATCGCAGCGCTACCAACCGGTTAACCCTTTTCACTGCGACAATAGAAGGTTAACCCTTTCACGACCGTCGGTTGTGTGATAATAAAGGGTTAACCCTCCGTCGTGTGGCAGTGAAAGGGTTAACAGTTATACAGTAAAGTACTGCACCTTTATTTTTTACAAGCAAGAACAAGAGCTAAGAATAAATGTAAAATGTAAACACTAAAGAATTAAAACAAATAAACAACTTAGCTAACACACAATAATAATAATAATAATAATAACAATAACAAACAATAAAATAATGTGCAAATTTGCTTTCAAAGAAAATTAAGAAGAAAGAAAGACTGTGAACACCTAAAGCTGAGGCTCAGACCGACCAACCGTTTTACATTTTTGGCTCATTTTCCCTTATGTTAGAATTCTTTTTATGTAAAAATAATGGTTGCAGATATAGAGGAGGGCACCAAAACTGCGCAGAGCAAAACAAAAAATTTACTTAAAAAAAAATTAAAATTAAAATAAATAAATTAAAAAAAAAATTACACCCCAAAAGTTGGTAGGGCCACGGCCCTACTGGCCATACCGGTTCCGCGGTCCATGGGCACAAGGCATCGTCAAATCAGCCTGAATGTTTATTACAGAGAAGCCGGATGATCCTGGCTTGGTTACTAGGATGTAACGATCTTAATACAGAATAGAAAACATACCGTGTATCTGCATTTAAAACAGTGGAGGCGATTCTCCTCTGGTTCTCTTCACTTTTGTTTGTCGTCTACATGTCTACCTGCATCCTATTGGTGTAGAATGGGAGGGGGGATACATTCTGCACACACATACATACATTTCTTTTTTAATGTTGTGCCAAACCAAGCTGTGTAGTATATATACCGTATATGTATACTATATAGTTAGAGCTCTGTATTATATTATACAGTATATGTATAATAGAGCTCCACAAACTTCCCACCATAGTAAAGACAGCTGAAACCCGCCCAATTTTCCGCTGTCGACTAAAAACACCCCTTCAATCAATATCAGATTTTGATATTGTAATATCTGTATTTTATGATTATGTACCTTACCACTATGTTACTATCCTTGTACTATCATCATGCTAATATGTCTATACAACTATGCACTCAGAGTGTAACACTCAAGTTCGACACTATTTGACGAACAATGCCACTGACCCTTAGCTGCCAGAGAGGGTCCTACTAATCACCAAAAAGTACCACAAAATACCCCAAAGTACCCCAAAGTATATCCCAAAATACCCCAAAGTACCACGAAATATACCCCAAAATACCCGAAAGTACCACAAAATACCCCAAAGTACCACAAAATACCCCAAAGTACCACAATCAGGATCAGCTCGCCGAACAACAACAATGGCCTGCTGAGATCTTGAGGACATCAGGACCATACCTCGACCCACGAAACAAAGGAACCAGGCGACGAGGAAGGAGAGCCGGTGTCCGAAACAGACTGCGAGCCAGGCGACACAGAACGTCACTGCCCAGCATATTGCTAGCCAATGTACAATCAATAGACAATAAACTGGACAACATCAGAGCAAGGATTCAATTCTAAAGAGACGTTAGAGACTTTTTCATTCACTGCAAGGATCGAACAGCAGAATCCGGAAAACAGCGGGGTGGTGGAATAGCCTTCATGTTGAACAACAATTGGAGCGATCCAGGCAACGTGAAGGAGCTTTCGAACCACTGCTCCCCCAACCTGGAGTATATATCCATCAAGTGCCGGCCTTTCTTTCTCCCGAGAGAGTTAACGTTGATCATCCTGATCCTTGCTTCACGACGAGGTAAATAGAATCCAAGCAGCGAATGTTGACGCTGCTATTCTGGTTGTGGGTGATTTCAATAGCGCCAACCTGAGAAGAGTATTGCCAGACTTCTACCAGCATGTGACTTGTAACACCTGAGGCGGTAATATTTTAGACCATTGTTACTTGCAATTTAAGTGTGGTTACAAGGCTCATTCTGCTAGTGGCTTCGGCAAATCTGATCATGCCGCCATCTTCCTCTCTCCGGAGTATAAACAAAGTCTCAAGCGCACGCCGGTAGTCTCGCGAGAGGTGCAGAAATGGTCTGTAGAATCAGAGGGCACACTCCAAGCTGCACTTGAATGTTGGGGGGTGTTCCGCGATAACACAGATAACATTAATGACTACACGGAGACAGTGCTGGACTTTGTTTGTACTTTGGTGGAAGAAACAATCCCCACTACCACAATTAGAGTTTACCCAAACCAAAAGCCCTGGGTAGACAAATCCGTCCGTGAGGCTCTGAAAGCATGCACCTCAGCATACAACGCCGGGCTTGTGGCAGGCAACATGAATGACCACAAGGTGGCGAGATACAACGTCAGGAGAGAAGTAATAGAAGCAAAGAGACGCTACAGGGATAAAATTTAACTCCAATATGAACAGGCTGACTCTAGAGCTATGTGGCAGGGCCTCAGAACGATGACAGATTACAAAGGCACCTCCCTCAAGCTGAACAGTGACATCTCCTTAGCAAATGATCTCAATACCTTCTATGCAAGGTTTGAGGCTGGGAATAACAACACCAGCCTACAAGCCACTGCAATGGAGGGGGGGGGGCTGCTGATGGAGACATCAGTGTTCAGGGTAACAGAACATGAGGTGAGGAGGACCTTTAAGAAAGTGAATATCAGGAAGGCAGCCGGGGATACCGTCCGGTCCTAAAAGTCTGTGCCGACCAACTGGCCCCGGTATTCACTGACATATTTAACCTGTCCTTAGAACAGGCTGTCATCCCCACCTGTCTGAAGAAGTCCACTATTATCCCTGTACCCAAAAAATCCAAGCCTGCTTGCCTCAACGACTACCGCCCTGTAGCTCTCACCTCCATAGCCATGAAGTGCTTTGAGAAGCTAGTAAAGGGCTACATCTGCTCCTCCCTCCCCATCAACCTGGACCCCCTGCAATTTGCATACCGCCCCAACAGGTCCACGGAGGACGCCATAGCCCATGTGCTGCACACAGCAGCATCACACCTGAGGCAGGGGAACTATGTGAGAATGCTGTTCATAGACTACAGCTCAGCATTCAATACCAAAGTCCCCTCCAAATTCATAGCCAAGCTCAGGGACCTGGGCTTGAACTATGACCTCTGCCAGTGGGTCTTGGACTTCCTGATGGGCAGACCCCAGGTGGTGAGAGCAGGCAACTGCACCTCCTCATCCATCACTCTCAACATAGGGGCCCCCCAGGGCTGTGTTCTGAGTCCCCTCCTCTATTCCTGTACACACATGACTGTGTGGCACAGCGGAACAACAACACAATCATCAAATTTGCTGACGACGCAGTAGTGGTGGGCCTGATTTCTGCAAACGACGAGAGGGCCTACCTGGAAGAGGTCAAGGTCCTAGCAGGATGGTGTCAAGAGAACAGCCTCTCCCTGAACGTCAGCAAAACAAAGGAGATGATTGTGGACTTCAGCATCGACGGGGCACCGGTTGAGAGAGTGAACAGTTTTAAGTACCTCGGAGTCAACATATCCGAGGACTTGACATGGACCACACACATTGACAGTGTTGTGAAGAAGGCACAGCAACGCCTCTACTTCCTCAGGCGCCTAAGGAAGTTCCAAGTCAGTCAGAAGATCCTTAAGAACTTCTACTCATGTACAATAGAGAGCATCCTGACTGGCAATATCACCTCCTGGTTTGGGAATAGCACCGCAAAAGACCGTAGCAGACTACAGAGAGTGGCCCGTTCAGCCGAACGCACAATTGGAGGGGGGCTTCCCACTCTCCAGAACATTTACAACAAGCGGTGCAAAGGAAAGGCTAAGAGAATTATCAAAGACTCCAGCCACCCAAACAACTGCCTCTTTGAACTGCTGCGGTCAGGCAAGCGATACCGGAGTCTCATGGCAAGCACAGAAAGACTCAGAAGAAGCTTCTATCCCCAGGCCATCAGGATGCTCAACGAACAATAACACTATGTAACAACCATCAAATGCACTCACAGCACACACATCCACACGCACACACTCACTTTAAACAAACAACTCACTGCAGCACCCACTTTACACACTTTAGAACACCTAAACACACTTTATATTTATTGATAAAGGATTTGCACTACAACCCATACCTCATTACTGTAAATTGTACCTAAATTGTACCTCATCCGATTTCTTCTTTGCACTATATAGTATATTGTATATTAGTATATTGTATAGTATATTGTATGGTAACTCAGTTACTTCTACTCTGCATTGAACATTGTACATATGTACATACTGAACACTTGTGTCTACGTATGTGACTTCTATTTTATACTTGCTATACTTATTTTATTTTATACTTATCTTTTTTTGTCTAGCACAGTCTCTGGAGCGTAACAGAAAGAAGCATTTTGTATAAAAGTATTCTGTACTTCTGTATGACAACTAATAAAGAAACTTGAAGTACCACAAAACACCCCAAAGTATACCCCAAAATACCACAAAGTACCAGTATGTTGTATATACAGTATATGTATGATGTATAGTTAGAGCTCTGTAGTATGAATACAATTATTGAAGATCGAATCAAATCGTGACCTAAAAATAAATAAATGTGTGTATCGCGCCACCCCTATTGGTTACCTACCTATTCCAAACCTGACGGCTGCAGGGAGCGATGGCTGACCCCTCCCCACAGCCCCCCTTCTCAGCACAGGTGCACTATGGGAGGGAGGGGTTGCCTGCTGCGAACTATTTGGGTGGGAGGGGGTTAGTGGGCGTGTGAAAAGAAAACGACACTAATTCATTGCCAATAAAAAATGCCCCCCACCCCCCTCCATTCCCAAACTGTGCTCCGCTCAGCGCCTCCCCTCAGCCGCTCCCCATGGCTAATTGTTATACAAGCGAGGGAGGAAACTGCTGCTGTGCAAGCAGCCAGCCCTCCGACAAGTGCAAATAAGCATCTAAATAACAAACAAAAGAAGGCAAGGTCTACATGTCAAATGGAACTTCACAGCGACTGCCCCGGATCAGGGAGAAATCCAATGGCATGTCAAATAGGAGGTCACGCGATGCATAACCAATTTCTTTGTTTCACTTGCATGAAATGCCACCACCGTGGCTAAGAAGTGAGTGGCGCACACGGAGGGAAGCCCCGCCGAGCAGCGAGCCGGCCTCGTTATTTAGGTCACACGCGAAATCAAACAGATTCACCTCTAGCTGAAAGGGATGATTTATTCAGATACTGGCAGCCGATTGGCATGACAACAGATTGCGTCTTGGTAGGCTGCCACGGCGACAGAGACGGCGACCGACAAGTGGAGCTTGTAGGCTGCTCTCCGGTTCAGACAATGGCGCGTAGAGAGAGACCCTCCTGGAATTAAAATAGTAATCAATACCAAAACATGCCCTCACGTGCTTCTCAACCACACCCGACAGACCGTGAAAGCAGCAGCGTGGAGGAGGGTGTATGTGCGAGTCTCGTGGGAAAGGGCCGCTCTTCACGAGAGCAACAAAAACGCTACATTTCAGGAATTCTTTTGCAGTGAGTGCTGTAAGGCGGCAGTGATTGATATACTACCTTTAGCGCCCGGTAGCTGCAGGTGACTCGTTAGCTCATATTCCACAGAGTTGTGATCTCTTTCAAGTACAAGAGGAAGCCGACACACCGATCTAACACTGAGGGGGAGAAGCTCATTTTGGAATGGAATTAAAATGGCGGGAATGAGACCAAGGTGCGGTCAGTAGCTAAGTGACTCATAACTCACTCACGCCTGACAGGCTCAGTTGTCTGTTGATGAAAATAGTTTTTTTTCTTCTGTTGTTGACTTTGAACTATGATTATATCTCGCACCTTCTTTTGATGTTTGTTTCTCAGCCATCCTTATTAATGACCTGCAAGAGTTGAGGTCAGGAGGTCGAAGTTCGACAGGTGAGGAATAAATCACTTGTTTGGCAGCACGCTGTTGTACGGTGTGGAGCTGTGAAATCTTCATGAAGTCTTCTTCAGCCCATCAGCCCTCAGGCCAGAAGTGCAGCCAGACAGCTGCAACACCTTACCTTGTGTGTGTGTGTGTGTGTGTGTGTGTGTGTGTGTGTGTGTGTGTGTGTGTGTGTGTGTGTGTGTGTGTGTGTGTGTGTGTGTGTGTGTGTGTGTGTGTGTGTGTGTGTGTGTACAACTCTTGTCACATACAAGGGGAGGTATGGAATGAAACCGAATGCCGCAGACTGAACTGTAGCGCTGAGAGATGACGATTACGAGGATAACGTCCACGATGTGAGTTTCAATATATGGAGAGAGAAGAGGATTGAGTGGCTGAACTTGAGTGCCTTTGCGCAAAGCCTCCCTCGTGCCTCAAATGCACATACACACACACATGTACGTACGTACACACACACACACACACACACACAGACATACACAAAACACACACACAAAAAAACATACAAAAAAAATAAAACACACACACAGACACGCAAAAACACACACAGACACACAAACAAACACACACACAAAAACACACACACAGACACACAAACAAACACCCACACACACACATACAAAAACACACACAGACACGCATAAACACACAGACACACAAACAAACACACACACAAAAACACACACACAGACACACACAAACAAACATACACACACAAAAACACACACACACAGACACACAAACAAACACACACACACACACACAGACAAAAACACACACAGACACGCATAAACACACAGACACACAAACAAACACAGACACAAAAACACACACACAGACACACACAAAAACAAACACACACACACACACACAAAACACACACAGACACATACATACACACACAAAACACACACAGACACATACACACACACACACACACACACACACACACAACATTCACTGACACAGCATCGTGCAACAGTTTAAGCTCCAGATTGTCACCACACCGAGAGGCTCCATGATTTGATTCAGAGCCCTTAGACACGCACCACAGCGCTTCCCAGCTTCCCACACCTTGTCTCGGGGGTCCGGGGGCCTGTGTGGGCTGTAAAGTCTTTGGCCCACTGACCACAAATCACCAGCGGAGAACAGGCATGCGCCTTCAAAGGGTGGGCCCCTTTCATTGGTTTTACGACCCTGCCGTGAACAAGTTAGACATGGCCACTGTCTCTGCACCTGGGCCCATTATCAAGCAACGAGGATGATCTGCTCTCCAGAGGGCCGAGGCACATTCAGATGTACAAGGAGAAGATTAGGGCGACTCAATCTCCTCTTTCCCTGAGCCTGAAAGAAGGAGGAAGAAGAGAAAAAAACTTGGACTTCAAAAAAAAAAAAACGGAGAGAAAAAGGGCCCCTCTTGCCCTGCTCAAGAGTGAAAGAAAGAGTGGAGATAAAAGGGGAGAAAACAGGGGTCATTGTGGATCCTATGAGCCGCTTCAGAACTTATTCCTCTAATGCACTTGTGAGGCTCTTTTAATTGTCTGAGTTTACATTAAAAAAGACATGTATGTGGCTTTTAATTACGGGGCCCTTTTGACTAATAATTGAAGCGAGGCCACTTAAACAGTTCTAATGTGCTTTGCCACACACACTCACTCACTCACACAAGCACTCCTTCACTGATACTGATGGATGACTATAGAGACCACCAAAGGTATTTACTAAAAGTAAAAAATTCCGTTTGTAATACAGCTAGACTGAATGGGGGAGGCGTCCACACACACACACACACACACACACACACACACACACACACACACACACACACACACACACACACACACACACACACACACACACACACACACACACACACACACACACACAACACAGTAAATAAAGTGAAGTAAATATATCAAGAAAACTTCTTGCTTTTGAATTGGCCTCCCTCCTCTACTTTGCAATTAAGATTTTTACTGTGTGAAACTTTATAACTTCAAATGTGCTGGCTCGCGCTCATCAATTCAATTTGTTTACATACGGCGGATTTGTTTTAACAGAACAAACACAAGGCCATCTTTTATCCAGTCACGCAACGCTCTATTATTAAATGCCCCTGTGTTTGAATGAAAGTGGCAGTATGAATGCCTTTCCCCCACTATGTCTATTGCCCTTGTGTGGTTTAGCTAAAATACTGAATCAGTGGCAGCTTCCCCCCATCGCCTGGCGACAGCGCTGCTCTAACACTGAAGGGACCACCCACACAGGGGTGGAGGGAGCTTTCAGGGCCCCCCCATGCCTGGACAATTCTTCTTGGCTTTTTCTTGGGAGAATGTTTGCAGCCCGCCACATTCGCAGCACAACTCTTTTCTCCAGCAGCCAACTCTGTCAGTCGGCTTTCAAAGGCCAATGGCAGGTCCTGAAGGACTTCCAAGCAATTTCAAGGATGGATTGAGAGTTTGTCAAGTGGTGTTAGACAATGAAAATGTCCCCCTTTTCTGTTGACTTAGCTCACAACAGGTGGAAAGATTTCCGTTACGGTTATGTATGCCTATATAAACAGCTACGTTGCCTCCCGAGACCCTCGGTTTTAGAATTTAGAATTTTCATTTATAATGCACAGCATGAGTAAACAATATGGAAACATAGCATTATTGGTAACCAAATGGGAAAACAATCAAAATTGTAAAAAATATATTACAATAAATAATTGGTGCAATCTGTAGTCTGACGCCTTTAATGGGTTAACTTGTATGTGAACCCCGCACATAATGAGTGAACAGCATATCTTTGGTTTTAGCATCTTTAAACACTTCCTTTGTCTAATAAGTCAACTTGCTTCTTCAAAAGAAGCAAAAACTAATTTGCTGCATTCACTATTACTTAATTAGTTGTTATTATTATTATTATTATTATTATTATTATTATTATTATTATTATTATTATTATTATTATTATTATTATTATTATTATTATTATTATTATTATTATTATTATTATTATTATTATTATTATTATTATATGTTGTATGTTTATATGTTTGGAGGCCAAAGCACTTCTTCTATGTGGTTTTCACAGGGTGAACTCTGTGGAACCTCTCTCCCTCTAGTGGTGGTGAGGACTGTTGTTTTTAGACTCAACATGGTCATACTGCATGCATGTATGTATGTATGTATGTATGTATGTATGTATGTATGTATGTATGTATGTATGTATGTATGTATGTATGTATGTATGTATGTATGTATATACATGCATATACATGTATGTATGTATGTATGTATGTATGTATGTATATACATGTATATACATGTATGTATGTATGTATGTATGTATGTATGTATGTATGTATGTATGTATGTATGTATGTATGTATGTATGTATGTATGTATGTATGTATGTATGTATGTATGCATGTATGTATGCATGTATGTATGCATGTATGTATGTATGTACAAGAGTCCTGCTGATCACCACAAGGTTCCATATTTCATCCCTATCAAAAATGCATGATAGACATCGTGGCAAGCTATTTAATAGTGTTTTTCCCATCTAGACACGAACAGCCTAATTCTGGAAAGTGCTACTTCAGTGTTTCTCTCTCACTTCATTTCCATATTGTGTGACAACAGTTGTGTATTAATATAGCTGGTGGCCTAATTGGGTTCTGAAAGCAGATTAATTAGTTCTTAGCTAATGGGCACAAACATTAAAAAACAAACTTCTTTACATTGTAACTCGGAGTGGATAGCGCCATATTAAGCAACCACAGTAAATTATTCAGCTTGTGTTGATTCTAGGGACAAAAGATCATTTGTTTAGTGGCGTAGTACATTAAAATATTCTGCTTTTGCTGTGTTAATTTGAGCTAATTATTCTTTGAGAATATTCAAATGGGAGTGAATAGATGCTAATGGCAAGAGAAGATGTTCTTGTTAGTTTAAACTTCCCTTTTTATATCCTACTCTCAGCTGATTATTCAGGTCCTACTCACAAAGAATGATGTAAACTTTGCACCAGCAGTCCTGTACTGTGTGCCTGGTGTTCCCAGAACTATACGTGTAGATGGCAGGTTGGACGTATGTTAATTCATCATCTCACTATAAGGCAGGAGAAGGCCACTGCTTTAGCCTCACAGCTTTGTTTATATGTTGTAACCTGCTGTAACAGCTTAACAGCAATAGAGATTGGCTTTTTGCCATCATCAATTAAATCAGCATAGCAAGCAATTAGACATGAAAAGATTACAAATTACAGCATGTCACCATGGTCTTCATATTTTCTCCCCGGAAGGGGAGCAACTCTATGAACGTGCTGGGCCAAAAGTTGAAGGGGTCATTGATGTTTTTACTGGGGGTCATCAGTTTTTGGCCAAGCTGCAAAGACGCAGTTTTTTTTACCTTAAAAGTTGTTTATAAACCTATCCCTAATTCTAACCTTAACCACTCCCACTAACTAACATTTTTAAAAAAATGTAAAAGCGTTCTTCCAGGCCATGGGATCTTGCATCGACCATCCGACTTGAGTTGAAGATGGCAAACTGGTGCTAGATCGGATGGGGTCATCTGCGTATTATTGGGGATCTTCAGTTTTCGGCTTTTCGCCAAGATGCAAACCGCAAGATCTACCATCTGACTTGAGTTGAAGATGGCCAATGAGATTGTGTTTGTTGTTGTGCTTCATTGGAACCACGGCGGAAAGCAGGGGCCGAGCTTACAGAGTTTACACAGCCTTCAAGGACTTTAGTCTGAAGCCTAGTCGTGTTTTAGTTTTATAAGAGTGTTGAGGGGCGGAGATTACTCTGAGATTATTATTGACTTTTATTTTACCAGGAAGATCAATTGAGAACACCTTCTCATTCACAATGATGACCTGGCAAGAGGCCCCAGCAGAAGTAAAAACAAAACAAAAAAAACAGGAAAAAAAGAATAACAGTACGCATGAATGAGGCACATCCACACACATTCAATGAGGTAGAGACAGTTTAAAAAAACTGCCTAAATAGCTACTAGCAATATACAGAGAGAAGGGGAATCAACACGTACAACAGTCAGCTAGGGACTGTTGCAGTTTCTGCTTAAAACATATGGAATGATGGAAGTGATGACAATTTAAGGGAGCTTTGGAGAGAGTTCCAGTCATTTGCTGCAGCAAAACGATAGGACTTCTGGCTTTGGGAACAGATAGAGTAATAAGATCATTGTTATGGGAAAGGTGCAGGAGGCTGGAGAGGTGTCTTCCCTAGTAGAGCGTTGTAGATGAGTAGAAGTGGAGTAGTGGAGATCCGTCTGCAGAACATGCAGAAAGGAAATTACAATGGGGCAACACTTCAACTTCAGTCATCTTTGCAACTACCACTGATGTTACTTAACTGGGGAAAAGCTTTATGGTTTGTCTGTCTAACTTGCTAATAGCTTGTCAATAATGTAAACAGAATAGCCTGTTCAAGCTGCTGCGGTCAGCCAAGCGCCTCTGCATACACGCAGCAAGAACAGAGAGACTCAGGCTCAGCTTCTTCCCCCAGGCCATCAGAACATTGAACACTGATCTCTCCACACACAAGCACACATGAACACACACACACACCACACATCCTGCACTCTCACACACAAACACACTACAGGTCACTTTAAACACAAAAGAAAATGTCATTTTAACTCATTGACGGGCAAAAACGTAATATCTTGTGTGTTTCGCCGCTGAGTGCCAAAAACGTAATATCTTGTTTTTAGATCCTTTGATATTTTTCCTTTGATCCCCGTTCTATACGGTCAGCCAGAGACCTCTAGGTCTCCCTGGCTCATCCATGTTGGAATTGCAGTATCGCCTACCTTTTGAACTGGAATAGCTTGGTGTGGATACAATTATAATACATTTTTTCCTCCTCGGAGACAGAGCGACAGAGCGATCGCCTCAAGATTTTATTGCCTGAAGCCTATTTCCCGTATACACGAGTATAGACATATCTATAAAAGAATAATTCCCAGTGATCGCATCGCCATCGCGATTACCCGTGTATATTATACACGGGTAATCGCGATGGCGATGCGATCACTGGGAATTATTCTTTTTGGAATACCTTCTGGCTAAGGTAAGGTATATGCTACGTCTATTTTACCGAACCTGAAACATGTTTTTGTAACGATCAGTCGTGTTTTACCGGACGTAAAACATGCTCGACAAACACAATCGCAGTTTCTAGTTGAAACGACCCCCCCCCCCCCTTGATGATTTTGTGAAGACACATATGTACATGGTATATACCTTTGATTTGGGAGTATTTGGCGTTTCAGGCGATCAACCAGAATGATTTGGGCTTATTGCATATAACGCGTCATATCTTGCGGTCTATGAAAAAGATTGGATTATTTTGGAAAGGGGCGATGTTTAGCGTGTAATAGCGCACAAACTACAGTGTGTAGAAATGAACTGATTAGTCAGTAATGGACTATGAACAATGCCTGTCAAATGAGCCGTAATATTGTCTCCATAGCTATAATACAGAATACACGATGGGTCTGCAAACATCGCTAAAATTGTCAATAACACTGGTGCCAGGCGGTACAGATGGGGAAAGTGGGTGGCGCCCAAAGAGTTAAAGGGAAAACAACTAAAACATAACTGTATGTTTTTGTATAGTTAGCATAGCATAGTTAGATATAGTATAACCGTATATTGTATAGTATATTGTATAGTAGTGTATATAGGACTTATTACCTTTTAATTCGTAAGCTTAGCATTGTATTTTATCTTAGTACTTTTTATCATGTCCATTTTATTATCTATTCTATTTTATTCTATTATTATTGAAGATATAATGTTTGTTTGCAAGGTTTGCTGGAGCCACTTCATCCAGAACGGCACACCCCGGTCAGAGAGCGGACGCAGACACAGAGAACAGTCCTTTCGTATTTTATTAAGGATTCTGTTGTTGCGTAATATCTCAAGAGTGCTTTCCATCCAGGTTGTAGGGCTGGATGGAGCAATCAAAGATTGAGTGAGTGGTATTCTGCAACATATAAGCAGAACACACAATAATTAACAGAGGTACATACTTATTAATCATAACCTGAACACACACAGCAAAAGATGCTATCTAGCATATTAGCATTGGCCGCATGGACCAAACATAATGCACACAACTGAAAAGATGCCATCTAGCATATTAGCATCGGCCGCATGGACCAAACATAACAAGTAAATGGCAGAATGCAATGGCATCCAGAACACACAACTGAAGAGATGCTATAGCATTATTGGCATTAGCATAGCTCAATTAGCAGCATGAATTAACACAATGTAGCAAACCAAATCATAGTCACACATGCATGTCACAGCATCTCAACACATAAGGCAGGCTACATATGACATGTATCTATCATTACCATAGGCACTATATTTGTAGGCTATGGGTGACTTACTTAGTTCATGAACGCACTCTCTCACTGGGAAAGCAGACAGCAATGGAACACATGGGCGGCAAGATGGCCGCTGTATTTAAACCCATTAGGACCCCTGGGCTGTCCAGAGATATGCCAGACTATAAATAATAGGACCCCTGGGCCAACAAAGAAGTGCCTGACTGGAAATAACAATACACAGCATAACAAATAATGGGGAATTTACAACAATTATTATTTGTAATTTTTGCACAATCAAAGCGGGCATGGCCACCTTCATTTCACTATATGTCTCGTGTATGTATGTGACGAATAAATCTCCTGAATCTTGAACCTTTCAGAGTTACCTACTCTTGTAAACACACAACGTGCAACGCGTGTTGTCCTGTTGTTGTTATGCACCGCATTCCTTCAGAGTCCTCCATGATGAGATGTTATGTAGATTAAATCACCCACACAACAATATTATTTAGTTCATTTCAAATCCGGTAGTCGTCAAATTGCTTTGTAAAAGTGTTCTAACAGGAGAAACACTATTGGTATATCTGTCTTCATGAGACTCATCTGTATTCATGTAGATTGTTCACGGGCTCACTGCAAATGCTTACATGCAACACACACAGAAGATATAGAATGTGTGTGTGTGTGTACAGTATGTGTGTTTGCATGCGATCGTGTGCGTGAGACAGAGAGTGAGAGAAAGAGAATAATAATGTGACAACAACAATAGTCGTCAAATTGCTAGTAAAGGTGTCCAACAGGAGAAACACTATTGATGTATCTGTCTTTTCAAGACGTATCTGTATTTATGTAAATTGTGCATGGAGAAAGAATAATAATGTAAATAACAACAATAATAATAATAATAATAATTCATAGTATTCTCATGATATATTTTACTATACAATATAACACAATGTTGCAGCTCATAGGCCATGGTTGTCATTAATAATAATCAATCACAGACTGTTTGATTACAATCACCTTATGTTTGCGACCAAGATGTCCTGTGCTCAAATACTATATTTGACCTTTGGAATTTGTTTTTTTGTATAATACCGTGAAAATACCGAAAATCCTTAATCATTTTGTTCACTATAATCCTGATATGACATTTCCATGCCGTTTCATCTCTGCTTGTAGTCATATGCAACTTTTATGAAGTTTATCAACTATAATCTTTACAATGCATTTTAATCATGGAGATGTATCAGTTTAAAAATGCTATTTCACAAAATTAACAACTCAGTGAATTTTCTGTGGCAGCTCTGCAGTAAATAATGAGGGGCGGGTCATCTGTCTCCCGCTCTTCAATAGGTCGATTATGAGAGGCGGGTCATCTGTCTCCCGCTCTTCAATAGGTAGATTATGAGAGGCGGGTCATCTGTCTCCCGCTCTTCAATAGGTAGATTATGAGAGGCGGGTCATCTGTCCGCCGCTCTTCAATAGGTAGATTATGAGAGGCGGGTCATCTGTCTCCCGCTCTTCAATAGGTAGATTATGAGAGGCGGGTCATCTGTCTCCCGCTCTTCAATAGGTAGATTATGAGAGGCGGGTCATCTGTCCGCCGCTCTTCAATAGGTAGATTATGAGAGGCGGGTCATCTGTCTCCCGCTCTTCAATAGGTAGATTATGAGAGGCGGGTCATCTGTCTCCCGCTCTTCAATAGGTAGATTATGAGAGGCGGGTCATCTGTCCGCCGCTCTTCAATAGGTAGATTATGAGAGGCGGGTCATCTGTCCGCCGCTCTTCAATAGGTCGATTATGAGAGGCGGGTCATCTGTCTCCCGCTCTTCAATAGGTCGATTATGAGAGGCGGGTCATCTGTCTCCCGCTCTTCAATAGGTAGATTATGAGAGGCGGGTCATCTGTCTCCCGCTCTTCAATAGGTAGATTATGAGAGGCGGGTCATCTGTCTCCCGCTCTTCAATAGGTAGATTATGAGAGGCGGGTCATCTGTCTCCCGCTCTTCAATAGGTAGATTATGAGAGGCGGGTCATCTGTCCGCCGCTCTTCAATAGGTAGATTATGAGAGGCGGGTCATCTGTCCGCCGCTCTTCAATAGGTCGATTATGAGAGGCGGGTCATCTGTCTCCCGCTCTTCAATAGGTAGATTATGAGAGGCGGGTCATCTGTCCGCCGCTCTTCAATAGGTAGATTATGAGAGGCGGGTCATCTGTCCGCCGCTCTTCAATAGGTAGATTATGAGAGGAGGCTAAAGGTGGAGTGAACATCAAAGTGCTTTCAGAGAAGATCATTGATTTGTGGTTTTGGCGCTCAAGGCTAATCACATCCACCTCCAGATCTGCTGTGATCTGAACATCCTGTGGAACACTGGTAATGTAGCGATGATTCAGGACCATTCAAGTGTGTTAAAGGTGAATACCACCCATAAAGAATAAGAATTCACATGTGTTCTTCCGGTGCCCGGAGACGGTTCAGTCAGTATTTGTGAGCATGGCAACACTCTCTCCTAAAGGTAGAAATTGTAGAGAGAGAACCCTCCAATCTGTGATGTGACTGGTATGTAAAAAGTGGGGCTTAGCCATAGACATTGAATGGGGCTTTGACTTTACCGAAGCCATAAAATGTTCATGTGATCTCTTGCACCCAAATGAGGCGTATACTCTAACATAGCTAGAAGGGCTGAACCAGAACCAGGACCTCATTTGGGTGTAAGAGGTTAACCTCTTAACAGAAAGCCCTGGGTCTCCTCTCCTCATTTCCTCGCGTCTAGGAATTCATCAGGTTTCTGTTGGGATGCGCCAAAATATTTATACACTCATATTTAGCTAATAATACTTAAAATCATTGGTAAACAAACGTAGTGCTGAAAATTTACACTTTGACTGCTGTATTAATTAATACGTTCTGTATTCATCTATTTATGGCGTGATATCAATCTCGTACCGGTGCCGGACCGTTCAGGCTTAAGGGGTTAAACAAACAGTGACCTCATGAAGTCAGAGCCCCATTCATTGTCTATGATGGAGTAGCCTCAGACGTGGCTTTGGAGATAGTGTTTTGAAATGTGGACGGATGCTATGCCAAAGCCACTGTTGTCAATCTAGGTTACTTGTCAAGCTCATTTGTTGTGGCGTACACTACAGTTTCTCCATGGTCGCTCAACCTTGCCGTGAAATTGCTACTATTTTGTGTAGTGTTGTGGCAGTTATAAGGTCATGATTATAATGTGGATCCTCATTTCCTGGTGAGGTTGCTTCCTATGTGTAGGTCAGGCATGTCGAGAGGTCAGGATGTTTCAAAGTATAAAAGGCAGTGAGAGTGGCAAGTATCAGACTCATTAGATAATCAAAGGAGCATTTACTGTGACATTTAGTAACTTCTGACATATTCTGCATGAAAGTTAATGTTGTAGAAAAACTAGACATGGAAACATGCTTGAAGAGCGAGTGCAAATATACTACAGAAAATCCAAAACAGACATTAGATATCGTAAACTATCAGCAAGGTTACTATGTGGACAATGGGTCTCATTCACCAAGGACTTACGACAAAAAGTGCTTTCTCTTAGGGCCATTTGAGACGTTTTCGGGACAATTTTGGGATTCACCAACCGTCCCAATAAAACATATATAATTATTATAATTATATTATAATAATGAATGAATGAATGACTTTATTTGACAATATAAAAAATAACATGTGACAGAAAGCACAGTCAGGAGATACTGCCAAGGATGAACACAAAAAAGCTCAGAGCTTCCTTGTGGTAGGGGAATGAGATGCTTAGACATGCATCATACAGACATGACATCACAACACATCACATATACCATTTACCATTTATATACATAACAGACTCATAAACAGGCAAGGGTGCCTTTTTGCTGAGTGTCTAGGTTAATTATAGTCCCTTTTGAGCCATGTCTTCAGGCTGGACTTGAATCTAACAGCATTGACTACAATTTTCAGGTCACTGGGCAGACTGTTCCAAAAGACAGCTGCTGAATACAAAAATGACCCCTTCCCCATACAACTCCTGAATCTGACTGGCACAAAGTCAGTTGAGCTACGCCTAGTTGGGTATGCATGGGTGTCCCTGATTCGGTTGAAGTAGTTGTTGAACTACACTGGCACTACCCCGTGCACGATTCTGTGAACTAGGCACATCCCTATTTGGTTGACTCTGTCTTCCACCTTTAGCCATCTCATGTTCTCAAAGTGTGATGGGTCAAGGTGGGTTCGGGCAGGTAGCCTTAGTATTACCCTGATTAGCTTGTTTTGTGATGTCTGTAGTTTTATTTTCTGACTTTTGGGGGCACTGTTGTACCAGGAGCCACACGCATAGTCATAGTGACACTGGATGAGTGCTCCAGCAAGAATTTTCATCACTGACTGATCTAAAAAATTTGAGATTCTGGCTAGGTATCTAGTCCTGTTATTGATCTTTGTAAGTGCTTGTTGAGCCATGCTTTCCCCTGATAAGCTGTTTTCCAGGACGCAACCAAGATATTTCACATATGTTTTGTCGGTGAGAACAGTATCTCCTATTCTAATGTTAAAGGTGTCTCTAGCATTGTATTATAGTAATAGGAGTTAGTATCAATGTGTTTTTGTCTCTAAATACCATATTGGCGGATTGCCGTCATTCAGGTCATTCATTTCCTGTATGTATAATGTATACAGTCGAGGAGCCGAACCACCCTGTGCCGATACAGCAAAGGGAACAGAAGGGCCCTCCACCAATGCAACAGCAGTACAAGAGGGGCCAGGCTGGCCGCCACGGAGCCAGAATGGAAACCGACAAGGAGGACAGTCGGGATACCAGCCCTGGCAGATAGAATGCTGGTACTGTGGAGGACGAGGACACATAGCCAGATCCTGTCCCCAAGGAAATATGACCCCCTATCGAGGAAATCAATTCCAAGGACAGAGGGGGTACGTCGGGGGCCGAGGAAATATGGGGGGAAGTAGTCATGGACAGCGATGTTGGAGCTGTGGACAATTAGATTACTGGCAAAGAGACTGTCCGCAAAAGATTGTGTCTGCAGAGGCACCAGGCTAGAAGGAACGATGAGGCAATGCAATGGAGGGGCTATAACGGGGGTCCCGCTCAGATGATGTGGTGCCATAGTGTGGAGGAGGGGAGTGGTTAGTTTGATGTCAAAACGTGTGTTAGACACTGTGGGTTTGGGGAGTGCACGTTTTGTGGGTGGATGCAGTAGTAATTTGGGGAGTTTTTGTTTTTTGGTTTATATTAATGTTGGTTTGGTGGGACTGTTGTCTCGCTGGGGGTTATTGTGTTGATATGGGAATATATGTGTGTGTGCATAGAGTGGTCTGGGTACCATATGGGCGGACTGACTTGTTTAGGTGCTTGTATGGTTGGAAGTTTGTGTGCATCTTGAAATTCCTTGTGAAGTAGAGCCAAAAGGACTTCTTTCGGGTCGCAACTGAGAGAAGATGCTTTAGGCTGGAAGTAGCAGGCCTTTGATGTGTCAAATGCGTGTGAGGAATTCAAGGGGGTGTGGTGTTTGGCTTCTGTGGTTTATGACACGGTCGGCTGGACACTGCATAATGAACGGGGGATTTAGAGGTTATGATGCCTCTAAAAAATTATTTTTCTCCTCGTTGGAAGGTATGATGAATTGTGGGACACCAGGCTATGCTGGTGTCCAGGAGGGAATGTTGGAGTAATTATAAATAAATTGTAATAAGGTGTTATGTGAAAAGAAAGATGAAATATTAAATGTAAATGTTTATTGTGATGTTAAGGTGTAGGAATAAATACATTTTTGATTTTCCCATAGTAGAAAATGGAAAGTAAGCAAACGAGAGGAGAATGTTGCATTTACATTTACATTTAGTCATTTAGCTGACGCTGTTATCCAAAGCGACTTACAAGGTCTGTATGACAAGTCATGAGGAAGCGACAACTTTATCCGCTGAGTAACAATGTTCATCAGAGTGTTGTGTGTTACGGTGTAGGTTAGGTTATTAGGACAAGTGCATGACAGAATGTTAGGAATGATAGGCCTATGTGACACTAACTGTGATTGTTTTAAGGAGGACCAAAAGCGATACCGGAGCGGACGGAGAGATTAATGCAATTTTGTATTCCTCTGAGATTCATGTGAGGGATCCACAACAAAGTGATTGGAAATCCAGAGTTTTCCAACTGGACAACGGAGACAAAACGGAGCTAAGGCCATTTGCTATGTTCAAATAAATTACAAAATCTCTCTATAGTTTTATTAGAGTAGAAAAGCCCAGTATTCTGAGAAAGTAAGACACTAGAATGGAATAAAGTGGGAAGTGGCACTGGCATTAAGTGCATGTATTTTTATTTTGTCTTGGCAGGTTCTTGGTGAGGACAGGAGAGATTCTGACGACTCCAATACCAACCAGGGAAAAAACGGCTGAAAGTAGGAGGGTTATCAGTTCCTGTCTGCACCAGTAAAATCTAAAAGTGTGGGTGACCTTAACCCAAGTTGATAGATGAGTGAACACAGAGGAACTTGTTTTTACAAATGGTAAAATTACAAGAGTGTCTGGAGTGGTGAGAATGTCGAATACAGAGCAGGTAAACCTTGTTAAGACCTTGTTAGAGGCGACTGGAGATTTGACTTTAATATGCTTATGTACACAAGTAGAGCCAAAACAGAAAAAGAAGCCGCGATGGGTAAGAGGCCAACACAGGGCCAACGGTGGGCGACAGCCAGTGACCTCTGCAGACACTCCCTAGACAGTGTTGTCCAGTGAAATTAACCTGATCGAGTTAGACATGGCAGACTCCCATCATGAGACAAATACGGTGGAGAGAATTGAAATTATGACTTTGACTCCAACACAGGGGTTCATCGAGGAGGGGCAAGCAGGGATGACTGTTTCACTCCAACCGGTGTCCGTCGAACAAGGGTCAATGGGCCCGATCCAGACTGGGGTAACCACTTCTGGTAACCACAGAATGACAAAGAGACAGAGAAGGGCTGCATTGTCACAGCAGTCAGAGAAAAGCAACCCTGGCCGTACGGCTGGAAAGGAGACTGGACAGGAGCTGGGGAGACCAGGGGAGTGGCCACTACAGCAAGGTTCTGAGCCACGGGGACATGGGATCAACAACAGGTATGGAAATATGCATGAGGAATTTCCTCAGCCCATAAGTTCCCCCTACCCAGGTCTCTCCCAGCGACAGAGCCAGGACGGGGCGAGAGGCCCAGCGACAAGGAGCCAGACAGCCAGCGCCAGGATGGAGGAAGAGAGGCAATCATGTCTCTCTCATGAAGGACAGAGGCTTGTGGAGGCATCCAAACGAGGTGAGGCAGTCCGCAGAGACCTGGTGGAGGTTGTGCAGGCCGCACAGCCGCAAGCCGAAATGTATACAGTTGAGGAGCCGAGCCACCCTGTGCCGATACAGCTAAAAGAACATAAGAGCCCTCCACCAATGCAACAGCAGTAAAAGAGGGGACCAGGCTGGCCGCCACAGAGCCAGAATGGAAACCGACGAGGAGGACAGTCGGGATACCAGCCCTGGCAGATGCTGGAACTGTGGAGGACGAGGACACATAGCCAGATCCTGTCCCCAAGGAAATATGACCCCCTATCGAGGAAATCAATTCCAAGGACAGAGGGGGTACGTCGGGGGCCAAGGAAATATGGGGGGAAGTAGTCATGGACAGCGATGTTGGAGCTGTGGACAATTATATTACTGGCAAATAGACTGTCCGCAAAGATTGTATCTGCAGAGGCACCAGGCTAGAAGGAACGATGAGGCAATGCAATGGCGGGGCTATGCCGCTCCGGAGAATAGATATAGGTATTAGATATTACATAATACATAATAAGTGAGTAAAGAATTGAAAAGAAATATGAAAAGAAAATATATATATATAGGGAAAAGAAAAGTAGGAAAAGAAAATGGAGGGATAAATAGAATAATATGTATATAGCTAAGTTGGCTGATTGGATTATGTATGCGAGTTACTAAAAATCTGTGGGATACTAACAGTGGGTAAGTGGAGGTAGGGAGGGGGTAGGCTCCCCGAACCTCTAGCTCCAAACAGGCGGCAGTGGGGTCGCAAGATTCCGAGGACACGTTAAACATACCATATAGTGCTGAGGAGATACTGAAGGGCCTCCGTGTCTAATGAGGTATGAATCAACATACCACTGTGGAACCGTCTAGTCGGCACAGATGTCGCATGTAAGGAAATGTGGGCACTGTGTGGTACGTTGATGACAATCAACACCTAGCAGAGGGGGCGATGTGCCAGAGGGGCAATCCACCTTTGTGAACAGGCAAGGCTGGGGAAAACTGTCAATATTTCCATACCCAGAGCAAGCGGGATGGGGACAAGATCGTCGGTTTCTAAACTAAGTGGCTGATAGGTACTACGGACAGTTAGCCGCTTGGGGTCCTGACTTGATGACGGACTATGGGGTCGCTATCAACTGGGTCGCCAGCCGGTCAGATAAGCATTATGGCAAGGAGACCATAAATGCATCTGGCTCAATGTACAGTCAGGCCACGATAACCTTACTAACCAACTCAGGGTTAGTAGGCGAGTTGTGCTTCTGTGATCAGTGTTTTTGAAAAGAAAATGCTGGGAAGCAGAGGGATAAGGTGTGTCAATTCAGAGGAATCTGGATTGTATCACCTAATAATTGGAAAGGGGCCCAGCCTAATACTGCACCCGAAGGTAAAAGAAGGGGACTTCTTCCGTTCACGAGAGGAAACCTTGGCCTGGAAGTGGAAACCTGCATCTCTGTTGGGGGAGAGGAGACGGCATCGGAGACAAGGCAGCCCTAAGAAAGGAGCTGGTTGTTCCAATGGACAATCTACCTAAACCGAATGGGGAGGGACAGGTGTATCCAAGTAAGGGAAGTAGTGCATCCGAACGGGAGAAGGGTACTCTTAACTGGAGGGAGGTTGAAGGGTAAAAGCGGTGAAGAAGGAGGAGTAACTGGCTATGCATGTGTAACAGTACTAACAGACTTGGAGGTTCAAAACAGGATAATGAAACATTGTACTGTTAAAAAGAAGGAAAAGGATATAGAACTACTTCAGTTAGAGACCGGTAGTAATTGTCCATTCTTGGTCAGTGAATATCATTGGTCTAAGGGTGGAGTGCACAAATGAAAAAAATTAAATAAGAAAAAGCCATGCAATGGAAATATATATATATATAGTTTTATTCTTTCATTTCTTTCCTAGTTTTTGCAGGGGGAATTACGCATATCTCCCGATAGATATTTGCTTTTTATTTGATAAGTATATTATGAATTGTGTGAGAGATTGCTCTCGTCTGTCGGACAGGATGGTAAAGTGACACAACGGGACTGATAGAGGAGTCTGCATGATGAACTGGAAACTGATGAGTGAACTAGGGCAGATTCATAATTAAATTTTTCCGCTCATTAGATCCAGATGTAGCATCTGGGCGGTTGTGTCACCTTTTGGTGTGTGTAAGAGTTGGGAAAACAAGGTTCTCTGTAAATAGATAAGCTCTGGTAAATGTAAAAATGGTTGATTGATGTAGGGTGCAGACATGTGATACTGATGATTGTCTTATGAATGGCTCTGCGGTAGCTTGTAAAAGGCTGGCAGAGTGTGTGAAAGATGTGAGATTAAAAGAGAAAATTGGTTTGTAACCGTTCTCAGGGTTTTGTTGGTGGAGGAGGTCGTCGGAGCGTCGCCTGTCCAGGCCAAGGATCTTTCTGGATAAAAGGAGTTCAGGTAGAGACTAGAGGCAGCACTTAATTTGCGTGTAACGTTAGTCATAACATTGAGCAAGTTACATGACCGGCATTTCGGCCCGGGAGTGTTAGAACGCTCCCCTGTACTCTATTACGGTTCAGATTAATACAGGAAAAGGTATACATTGGGGGCTCGAGTCCGGGATATGAAAATAAATCCAGATTTCATCTGTGAGTTGTAAACTGTATGGAAACGTGAAGTTAGCTCATGCTACTGGAAAACGGACGCCTCGTCATTAAATTAACTGAGTTCAAAATGATGACGCCCCTTTTTTTTCACCACGGTTGACGCGGTTGTCTGTTCTGCATCCGTGGGTGACTTGACACACCGCGGGATTGCGGTGATGCGGTTACCGCGACAGCCCTAGCATGAAGTGTTGTTAAACTCGTCTTTCAGTCCGGAGTTTAAGTCCATAATTGTGGAGCAAAACCGACGGCGACTGACCTCGGCCGCGCCATCTTCTTCTACATTCAAGCTTGAATGTTGATACAATAAGTAAGGAATTCTACTGAAATGTAAAAAATAACCGGAATTAACCAAAAAGTCTACTACTTTGACGATGACACCCTGATGTGGGTTATATATTTTGGCACTTGATCCATGGACATGAGAATACACTGTAAAAAAATGTAATGTATTAACTATGCATTTTTCTTTTTGATCAACTAATTGGAGAGGAGTGAATATGAATATCAAATTTGACAAAACTAAATTTGATTAAACTAAAAAGCCCAAAATAAAAAGCGATGTTTCATGAACATGAGAATACACTGTAAAAAGTATTTTCAACTAGCCTCATGCGTTGTTGTTCTTTTATCAAATAACTGGAGAGGAATGAATATGAATAGCAATTTGACAACACAATATGATTAAACAAAAAATCCCCCAAAAAAAAGGCGATGTTTCCCGTAATGATGCTCCGTGCGATCAGCGCTGTGAACGCTGCAGTCTTCAGGTTACAGCCAGGCAAAGCAGGTGCTCTCAGGTGAGGGAGAGAGAATGGCGTTTTACTTCTCTGTGCATCAGTTGTGTAGGTGACTTGACAGGGGGAATAAATTGGGTCAGCTCCCTACTTGCAATAATTCTTAAAAGTTAAACAGCCATAAAAGGCTAAGGAACTCTGACCTTCACTGTCTAACTAAGCAGGAATAGCCAATGATGTGTACAAGGCCCACTCGGCCCCTGGACAGATTATGATAAAATATGTCTCAGCGTTGCAAAAAATAACTGTATGTCTTCCATGACATATATGAGACCAGTATTTCAATAAGACCCCAATTTCTCTGGCACTAAAATGTTTTATTGTTGGCCATAAACCATGTAGTGCAAGACAAGGAGGCGCGTATTGTCTGTATGCGCTTCAGCACTCTACGGGAAAAAAAGAAGAAGATGGAGCCACGATCCTCGTATATAGTTGGAAAGGATTTAAGGCTTCCGAACGCCATATCGCTTCTAAAGTTAAGTGCCATAACACTGCCACATCAAAAGTTATAAGCCAAAGCATTTTCATTCGACCTCCATGATGTCGTTTGGGTGTGATTTATTGCGATACTTTTTTATTTTTGTGTTCTCATAATGATTATTATTACTACTATTTTGGAAAAGCGACCCATGATCACCGCTCAGTGTCTGTTGGGTTCCCCCTAAAACCTTTTAATTTTCATCACGAGTTTTGGCGAAATATTGGATCTGAGAAATAATGGCTCCTATTCTGCTCTCTCTCTCCTTCTTCCTGTATACAGTACCATCGGTTCTCCCCATGCGCTCATTAAATATTTAATGGTTGGTTTAAACATTTGTAGGATTAGACTTTAGCCGGTAACTGCATAAAAGAACGTCTCCAGGGACAGGGCCGTGTCGTGGCTGTTTCCCCCGCACAGCTTCTGTCCAAGAAGCTTGTGTCCTCATCAGAACTGCTGTCCTCCCCTCCCTAACGCTCCTACACTTCCAAAGATCCTGCAGCGTCAATTCAGTCCTTTATCAAGAAGGCACTGGCATGAGGACGGCACACACAGGCCCTACTGTGACAGTAGACACATATACTGTCTCTGTAACGGCGCCAGAGAGGCAAAGCGGCAGAGGATAGCGTGTCAAAAACTGACACCCCGAGGCCGCTGGGCGACGGCTATCACTCGCCATCTGCTCGCGATACCAAGTCAAACACTCTCCTGGCACGTCCGCTTCATTAGCATGTATTTGTTGTTAGATATAGGCACAACACATTTCAGCGTTTCCCCTGACCTATTTTCTAGCGTTTGAGCACGCGTGCAGAGCCACTTGGACGTAGCGGCGGAGGAAATTGAACGTCCTTGCCTTTAAAATTTTATTTTTTTTACAGTTGCTTCAAATTAAAGATGGTGGCATAACAAAGCAGACGTCGAATGACCATTGGCAGTCATCCAGAGAGTCCCCGGAATTAAAGGCAAAACAAATATGCATGCACAATGAATCCAAGAGACTGCTCTCTGTCTACGAGAGCCATCGGTGTTTTGGTATTAATAATGCCTTATTGTCTTGCGCAGACGACCCCCCCCCCCTTTTTATTACCCCGGGTCATTTACAATCCCATAACGTATTCAGACATTGGGAGAATAATCCTGTGATAAATTCTTTGCCATGCCCTTCACAGTTGTCATAGCAAGACCATAAACAGCATTTATAACAATCTAGCCAGGGGAGGAGGCGCCCGACGCTCTGCTTAGCATGCAGAAAAGATTAAGATTGGATAGGTCTGCTTAGGGCCCGGTCCATCCGTGACAGACCCATGCTAAATGTACCATTGCAAACCCCTCCGATTTATTCTCAATGGAAACTACACTCCTGGATTGTGGCAATATATAGTGTGTGTGGTTGGACGAAACCTATTTTTATATCTCTGCCACGGACAGTATTGTTTTCCAAGAGAGGCTCCCTTAGGATGTGTTCCTTAAAATGCAAATCTCTCCTTTATTATTTAGTCGTTCTAACCTTGTTGTTTTGTCAGCATTGTGTACCGAAACACTTCTGTAACAAAGAGACGCTGGCGCGCGCGTGTGTGTGTGTGTGTGTGTGTGTGTGTGTGTGTGTGTGTGTGTGTGTGTGTGTGTGTGTGTGTGTGTGTGTGTGTGTGTGTGTGTGTGTGTGTGTGTGTGTGTGTGTGTTGTGGGGGGAAATTACTGATTTGTCAGTAATATTTCCCAGCATTTGCACAGTGAATAAACCATTAGAGGAAGTCTGAGCAGCCAGGAGCCAAGCTCACCCGTAAAACTCGCTCACCCTCCCACCTTCTATACCACACACCGTAGACCCAGATTCTGCTGCTGCTCATTTCCAACTTTAACAACAACAGAAAGCTACTGTTTCTCCACACAGGGCCTCATCAGACGCCAGTGTGATAATATTTAGCAGCGCCATCCTCCTCTAAACAGAGCCAGAGGAGTCTTCCCCGATATGTGATTAATCATAATTAAGCTGAGTGTGACAATACCGCAGAGACAGAAATGGCAAGTCTCCCTCACTCACCCCCCCCCCCCTCATCTCCCTCTACCTCCCTCCCTCCTACTCCCCTTGCACCCCCCCTCCACCCTTTATTGTTCCTCCTTTAACCTGACTAAGAGAAAAAGAAAGAAAGAAAGAAAGAAAGAAAGAAAGAAAGAAAGAAAGAAAGAAAGAAAGAAAGAAAGAAAGAAAGAAAGAAAGAAAGAAAGAAAGAAAGAAAGAAAGAAAGAAAGAAAGAAAGAGAAGGCATCCCAGTGGAACAAAAGTCCTGTCTAAGTACTGTAACAATGTCATACACTAATAGCTAACGAATGGAATCACACCATGGGATGTCTGAGCGCACTGCTACAGTCCATATCACTACATTTTCATGGGACGACACTTTGCGAAGCTGAGCTGACATCACAGAAAGAAAAAAGTGAAAGAAAATGACGTGACAACTTTTGTCACGGTAACGGTATGAAATATCAACATAGGCCAGCCACGATAGCTGTAGCTATGCAGCGCAAACTATTTTCCGGTTTTGAAAGTTAGCGATTTTTCTTCCGGCGCGTCTTTTCTCTCAGTGTCTACAGACCACTCCTTAAAGGCTTACTGCCCGGCCACCCTGCCATTGTGTGACGAGCAGGGTCGTCGGGGGGTGGGGGGCAGGGGGGGGGCCTGACCCACTGTGAAAAGGGGCCAAGAGGCTTAGAGGAGTGACAGGTGGCCCTGTGCCGTCTCTCCCCTCCGGCCCTGTTCACTTCAATGGCACAGAGTCTCCCAGGGCTAAGTACCATTTCATTTATTCAACATGCCATATTTATCTTCCCGCGGCTGATTAATAGAGACACAGTTTGAGCTAATTTGGTGGCGAGTGCGCTGTAAAACACTTTCTTCTCCAGATGGAGGCCGGCAAGACGGTGAGACGCGGCTCCTTGCCTACTGTGAACATCAAGCACATTGTGATTATTTATGTAGGTATTTATTTATTAATTCATTCATTTGCAATACGGTAGCCATTTTTACTTTGTAAAACCCCTGTGAATCACAACGCATCATGACAATTAAACCCATTTCGCTTGATGAGCCTGACTATAGCCATTAGCAAATATAGACAATTTATAAACAGTATAACAACGTATATAGCGCGTTCCCGCGAGTTCAGAGTAACGTTCACTTCCTCGCGGGACACAGTCCCCGCTTAATGCCTGGTGGTGACTGCTTTGTTAAGAAAACAAAGGACAAAAAAGCAATTAAGTCCAGTAATAAAAGCCAAAGTACCATAACATGCTACATTAAATACCTATTGGACGCCATAAATTACACCAAGCACCTACTCAAGCAGTTTGTTTCATTCAGCTTGTTTATGAAAGGAAACTTCTGGGACTCCACGCATCACATGCCCCCCCCCCCCCCCCCCTTCTTTGCGGAACACAAACGCTGAGTGCTGATGATGTTTACAGAAAAAACTCTAAAGCCATTACCTACACACGCACACACACACGCACGCACGCACGCACGCACGCACGCACGCACGCACACACACACACACACACACACACACACACACACACACACACACACAGTCACAGTCACATATAGTACAGTCTGCCTGTAAACGCGTCTTTAGATTAGGAGTCTTTCGACTGCGATTTAAAGCGCAACGCGGGATGCTCACGGGAGGATGCGGGGCTTTGAAACGGGGTTCGTGCCGCTGATAGGGATGATGTTTCTTTTTTACTCGTCTTGGTGTCCCGGTGGAGGAGCCGGTAGCTGGGATCTATTGTTTTCCTTTGTCATAATGTTTCCTAACACTTCCCCAAGGGACTCATACACTCAGCAGACTATGAAAGGACAAATAGAGTGCATGGTGGGTCTTTAAATCCTATTAATCTTCATTGTCAGAAGCACCCTTTATCACCACTGTGTACATACACACACAAACACACACACACACACACACACACACACACACACACACACACACACACACACACACACACGGTTTAGCACACACGCACACACACAAATACACACACACATTGAGACACCTTAACCTCCAGGAATTGAATGGCTTTGTATTAATTCATCTACTAGGGCAACACCTAATTTTAAAGAGATTTCTATATTTTATACTTTATATTGTACAACAAAAATACACTGGATGAAGCAACTTATGCTTGTTGTGATACACTTGCATGAAAAGCCAGATCGCACGCCATAGATAACAGTTGTTTAAACGCTGTAATCACTAGTAGCTAGTAGGTGGCCTACATGGTAAACAGCCAAAATGGTGTTTGGTTTCATAAATAATTTCGCCCACCCGGGACCCGGGATTGTTGTGCGCTCGAATGTGTTGTTTACCATTGCCACATGTTAGAGGGGCCGCCACCGCCGCTGTTGAGACACAATCGGGGCCCCTTTTGTGTTTGCAGAGAGTCTAAAATCACCCAGGGCTCAGGCAGTTGGCACGGAAACAGGAGTGCCTGGTTCCACGTGCAGGCCGGTGGTAAGGAGACGCGCGCGGTGGTAATCTCCCCCCTGCGGGTGCTCCGGGGTCCCAGTTGAAAGCTCAACATCCATACGGAGGACTCCTCTCTAGCATAATGAGACACGCTGCTCTAAATGCCCCGCTTCAAACACCAGGGGAGGGGCAGGGGGGATTTATTAATTCTGCAAATTTTGTCTAATAGGCATTCAGCCCCACCTGTTCCTGCCCATAACGGTTCTACCTGAAATATACAAGTTAACACGATGAGGAAGTAACTCCCGGCATTTCTGGCATACATTACCGTAGGACATGCGGTGGCATTGGTTTGCTGGAACAGTTAGAGTATAAACAGTCCATGGACAGATTGCTGGTCTCCCCGTGATTTTATTCTTTCTTTCTCTGATATTGTTTTATTCCTAAATGAAAATACACCAACCTTAAAACTAATTATTGGAACAACATAGCAATATGGTGATTGCAAAACCACTTGTGACTAAACAACATTAATTAGCCAGATCGTTGATTTGTGTGACGTGACAGATTATCTCTTGAAGATGGTCCATGATGCCACAAAATCTACAACAATTAACAACCTCGTGCTTCTGAGAGTAATGCACTTGTACGTCTCCATCAGGAAGGGACGATGGTGTTCTTCAGTGTCAAGAAGACCTTCTTATCGTTAGATATTGTTAATTAAACATGTTATGTGGGTATCCAACTTGTAGACAAAAATGTTTCAAATAAATGTGGCCTACTGTAAATTAGACTTTGTCCTTTACGTTAGCAGAGGCTTGATTTGAATGTGAACCAAAGATAAAAGCTTATTAAAGTGTATGTTCATTGTTTTGCACCAATGGGAACAAAGTTATAAATTATTATTTGTTTAAAAAACAAATGTTTGGTAGAGAAAAAGTTAACCTTCTGTAGTGTGGTAGTGAAAGGTTAACGTTAGGTTATGACTATAACCAAGTTCTGTTAGTATAGCGACGCTCGGCGTCACTCTCTGCACTGTCCTCGCACACGTGCACACGCACTGAATAAAGACCACAATGTACCTTTAATCCCAATATTTGTCTGACCACACCCCTATCAGCTTACCCATATAAGCAGGGGTGGGGCCACCCACTCGCCTCCTTCCCAAGCTTTCACCACAAGGCGAGATCAAGGGCTGCAGCGGCGTCGGACGCCGAGCGTCGCTATACTAACAGAACTTGGTTATAGTCATAACCTAACGTTCTGTATCGTATTAGCTCTCGCTCGGCGTCACTCTCTGCACAAGGGAGGCCGAGCGAGAGCCATCGGCCGACAAATACACCCAGCTGAAAGCCCCCCACAACCATCAGAACAGGGAGGGCCGAGCCCCCCCGACCCACCCTAATGGAGGGCGACGGACCCGACCGTGCAAAGAGGCACTCAAGCAACTCAACGCACAGGGTGAGCAGACCGTGGCTTGACCCCACGACTACACACACGCACAACCCGCATACCACCCGGGAACGAACGGAGGAAACAACCTCGTTACTGCCCCCAGAATCACGGGGTTAAGGGCAACCCAACCCCGTGGCAAGGCCGTAGCAGCGGAGCGCGAAGGAAGACCCAGACCCACCAAAGGGACTGGACCCCCTGGAACGGGGGCCCGGAGAAGTCCATGATGCCAGCATCAAGACCCCACCAGGTGGGCACTTAGTGACCCCGCCCCCCACATCGCCAGCGTATTCGGACAAAGGCCCCTCAGCCGAGCGGGCCCTGTCCCCCCAATAGTACACCGCCTGGCACACTGACCCTGCAGAACAGGCTGTCAGCATGGCCGTAAGCACACAAAAAAGGTTAACCAACGGAAGCAGGCAGCGCACTGGGGAAAAACCAGGCAACAGGCTGTTAACCCTAGCCTGGAGACTACGGACGAGACAGGCGCCAGAGGGGACAGCTGAACACAGCCGCCCCGGCGGAAGGTGCGTATGCTGGCGTTGTTGCATGACCAAGCCTCCATTTAAAAAAAAAAAACACCCAGAGGGGTTGAGGCAGAGAAGGCTGACACGATTGGCAGACGTCATGAATGTGCAGGGGCACCCTCAACCGGTGAACCCGGGAGTTGACACTGCTCCAACACACCAGGGAATCAACCACCTTGGTGTTACCCAATGCGGCGGTTGTTCCTATAACCCCTCAAGAAAAAACTCCAAAACACACCTGCAAGTATACACCGGCTATACCGCAGTACAAGTGTTTCAGTTTTCAAAAAGGGTTAACCCAGGCCTACGGGTCGACGAAACATTACTTCGGACCGGGCCTGGCGATACGGGAAGCACAGGGTCACCAGAGGAGGTCAAAGACCACCCCAACAGGCCCCTCTTCGCCATGCATGAGAGAAGAGCGAAAAAGAATGGAGAACCAGCCCCAAGCACACTGTACTAGGTATTCCCAGGCGGTCTCCCAACCAAGTACTAACCAGGACCAACCTGTGTAGCGGCCAGGTTTCCGACGAGATCGAGCGTGTACAGGTTGGCATGGCCGTAAGCCATTACGACAGTGCTGAGTAAAAAATTTACCCAACCAGGGTCTCCATAGCGCTTAACCCTGTGACACCCGGACCGACCTGGCATTTTTCCCCCTGAAAAAAGCCCAAGTCCCTCAGGGTACCAGAACAGCAGATCTGCATCCCCGGCAGACAACGGGTTCAACTGATCCGGACCAGCGTGACCAGAACCAGTCCCGTGCCCTAATCACGCCGACATGCCTACTCCAGGAGAAAGGGCAGATATACGTGTTGATCTTAACATGAAAAGAAGGCGCCACCCAGACGTTCTGGCGAACCGCGCCCGGTGGCCCACCCCCAGGGCGTGAGACCCCTCTACATATGTTCAGATCCATTCCGTCATCATCCCCCAGACATGAACGAGAATCCGTCGATAACCAACCCAGGTCGTGGGATGTGGTCGTCGGAAGAGGAAAAACCTCCATCCCAGTTGCTTTATAAAAACGCCATTTTAACCTCAAGCAACCAAGGCGTGCCAGTCAGTCGCCTGTTTACAGCGAGCTAGCACTATACGTGCGTCGGGACACACCCACATCAATGAACAGGCTATTTAGACCTGTCATTGAATCCCCAAGGCGCCCAGGGGAACGACAAGAGGGGTGTGACACTTCCTAACTCCAACTCTTTTTTAATAGAAAAGAAGGAAGCACCAACAGTATGTATCCCAGTCTACACAGCCGGGGGTAAAAAAATTTCACATTTTTACATCCCACCACCCTCCCATAGGAAGGAGACGGGAATCCCCAGAGAGACTTCCCACGCAAGCTGTACAGATTGAAAAGAATATATTGCACCTTGAGCCATGTAAAAAATTGGTTTTAGGGCTCTCCGGGGAAGAGGCACTGAACCCATACACACTCAATAATCGAATTGAATCGAATACATACACAATAGAATAGGACACCTTCTAGAGGGTCCACTCACCTTGACAATCTGAGGAGGAGGCTCTGTACTCTGAAGGAGGCTCCCTCACATGGAAGGAGGAGTCCGAACTCACAGAAGGCCCGAATAGGCGCTTGGTGAGGAGGAGCCCTGACCACCCCCCGAAAACAGATCCATCACATGGTCATGGACCTGAACAGCACACGGAAGTCCTACCAATAGAGACGCGCACGGTGACGTACTCTATGGCGGGGGGATTTCTGCGGTGCACATGCCCAATATTCCAGGCCGTGGGACCAGGAAACCCCCCCCCCCCCCCCCCCCTCACCCCGTAACGTGCCGAACCGCAACGTGACAGGAACCTTGAAGGACAGGGGGTGTACCCCTGACCAACAGAAAAAAGGGGGAGAGGAAAGGTTACCAGTTCACCCCTTTACGACCCCACACCCATGATACGATGTAATGACAAAAAGAGAGTATGACACAGTCATAGTCAGCTCTATGAAGCGTTTGACAGCTTCACACAGCGCATGAGCTAACCTGCTATTTGATTTTTACTAAGGAAAAAACACAGAATAGAGAGGGCTCTCTAAGAGCCCCGGTCCAAACTTACACATGTGCTTCTGTGGCCAGTCCAACCCAGTTGTAGGTCACATGACACACACAACCCATCATCACCTACAAAAAATGACAAAAACACTCTACAGAGGAACGCCGTTTTTCATAATGAGAGAATACATAATTCTCGATTAGTATCGGCCACAGGCCTTGCTAAGCACACACGAAAGCGACCAACAATCTTTTCTTTTAGGAAAATAAAGGTTCTCCATCAGATTTAGCACAACCTCAGCAATCAAGCTAAGGGTTACATCGTATCCCTACCACACATTGACACAATGTAGTGCAACAACATGTCCACTCTGATAGGAGGATGAAGAAGTCCCCAGGGAACCGGGGGGAAAAACACAATCCTCCTACTTTACCCTTAATACGGCCAGTTAAAACAGGAAAACCTGTTAATATGTGAACACACTGTCTATTGTCATTACAGGCTGAGAAAAGAACCATTCGTTACTCATTTGTCACTAAGCATAGCTTCATAGGTTAGTTAACCCCCTTAGTTGTGAGTACACGGTACATATAAACACACATGATGTTTCTCACACAACAACCAGATCATTTTCACATCTGTAACAACAACCCGATTTGCACGGAGAAGCTAATTACCAGTGACAAGACAATTCACACATAACTCGCGTCGTATCCTAAATGTATTGCAGCAACACACGTTTTTGGAAAACATCGTTATTTACAAAACATTTAGAAGGTAAAGCCAGAAGACGTGTATAAGGTCTGGTCAGACCTGGCCTACCCGGAGCGTAGATCAACGAAGTGCAGTCTCAAGACACCGTAGAAAACACAGCCGTCCTGTGTTGCCGACCCGGCCAGCGTCGCCGCTCCAACCCGTCGCTACGGTCCCCTTTGTTGACGCAATCCTTGCCGTCCTGGCTCAGGGCAGGGTCGACGAACATCCCCTGTCAAAGATGACGTCGTAGTCAAGAGTGTAAAACATGTTATAATCAAAGCACGTTCAACAGAGTAGCATTAAGCTAACGGCCGCCCTAACCGTCGGACGCTACCGCCCCCGCCCGCGAGACGCCGAGCGAACGGCGCGCGCGACCAGAGAGTAGCTTCGAATCCCCCCCGCCTCTCCCCGTGAGGGAGAGGAGAGTCGGGAACCGCGGCGGCGCGCGAGGTGCCGGAGCCACCCCGCGCTGGACCTAGGCCGATAGCAGCAAGCTAACGTTCCCCAGCCTAACCTAGTAGGCCACCTAGTGATCACAGCAGGCTAGCGCCGCAGCTAACAGCTGACTGGCTAACAGTAGGCCACCACTAGCACGTAAGCTAAGCAGCTATCACCTGAACGTGTACACAATGATATAACACTCACCCAGACAGGCCGCCGTTCTGAAACCCTCCTCACTTTTTAAGAGAAAAGAGAAACAAGATGTTAACACAGTTTTACAACGGTGATTTTACCACACCCGACGGAGCCTGCACAATACCCAACTGGCCTGTGTAGCTGACTTTGAACACAGATCTTCCGCTATCGAACATCTATGCCCATATCTCCTCGTGAGGGAATACTCTCATTTGGATATGAAAGAAGGGGCCTACACGGTGACAGAGAGATATCCACTCGTCCAGAAAACACAGGGATCACCAGTGTTAATGGTCGTGGCCCACTAGTTAAAACTGTAATGGGCTTCAGACCAAGGTCTTCTGTCGCCTAAGAGGCTGAACAAAGGACCCTAGCCTGGGGCCGGTTTTCATAAACATTGTCAATTAGCCCCCATAGCACTAACAGACAAGTGGAGCCTGCCAGCAAAACATAACTCACCAAACCCGGAACCCACTGCTTCTCACAACAGCGGCGCGTCCTACAGCCCAGCTGTGTCTTTACCGCAACCAGCACACAGCAAGGACTGCAGTTGGAAAAGCATGTAGCGGCGCGAACTCCCAATACGAAAACCGGTGGCGGATTTTTAGAATGATCATCATCTTCCAGACACTCCAGTACGAAGACAATATCGCTGTATTTTCTCGAAAATAGTGAGAGAGAAAATAAAGATATGATGTCAACGTATCCTTGTTTTCCAACTCTTCTCCTACCATCACATCACTTCAAGTGTGGGGATCTACCGAGGCACTTCCTTGTGGTGAAAGCGAGAAGGAGGCGAGTGGGTGGCCCCACCCCTGCTTATATGGGTAAACTGATAGGGGTGTGGTCAGACAAATATTGGGATTAAAGGTACATTGTGGTCTTTATTCAGTGCGTGTGCACGTTTGCGAGGACAGTGCAGAGAGTGACGCCGAGCGAGAGCTAATACGATACAGAACCTTCTGTAGTGTGGTAGTGAAAGGGTTAACCTTCTGTAGTGTGATAGTGAAAGGGTTAAGCTTCAGAGTGCATATATTTAAATTAGTGCTGTCAATCGATTAAAATATTTAATCTGAATAATCGCATGATTGTCCATAGTTAACTCGCGATTAATCCCAAATTAATCGTTTTTTTTTGTATCTACCAAAACTGATCTTTTTCAAGTTGTAATACTCTTATTAACATGAGAGTCAACAAATGCTTGCTTTATGCAGCCATTTAACACAAAAGGATGACCCTCATGCATTGCAAATTTGCATCAAATTCAAAACAGAGTGATGCACAAAATAACTTAAAAGAAAATAATAATTTAAAACAATGAATAAAGTGCATGAAATAATAGGGGAAAGAAAACGTTAGGAACTTGTTACATTCACCCACACAAGGGCTGAGAACTCACACCCCGCCCCCCCCCCCCCTCTTTCTCTCTCTCACACTCTCCCAGCTCTCTTTCTCTCTTGCCCCTTCCTCATCTCTCTCACCACCCCTCTCTATCTCTCTATCTCTCTCACACACACACACACACACACACACACACACACACACACACACACACACACACACACACACACACACACACACACACACACACACACACACACACACACACACACACACTTTGAGTCAGAAACAAACATAGTATCAATTAGAGTATCAATAATACACCTGAGTAAAGTCTAGTAAAAAAAAAAAAAAAAAATGTAAAAAAAGAAAATAATAATAATATTATATTTTTGAAAAAGTTAATTGTGTGTTAAAAAAAGGTGTGGTGTTAATAGAATCGGGCGTTAACGCGTTAAAACCGCGTTAACTTTGACAGCCTCAATTTAAATGTATGAAATTTCCTGCCGCTAGGGGTCTCTCACTCAAAACAACAAAAAACAGTGTTTGATGAAGGAGTGAAGATCATGGAAGTTAGTATAGGCAACAGAGTTCAGAGTGCATACAGTGTGGGCAACAGAGCGTGGAGTATATACGGTATGGGGGTGGAGCTGTCATCATGGTACAGAGTTCAGAGAGATGACAGCTGAGGGGAAGAAGCTGTTCCTGAGCCTGCTTGACTTGGAACAGAGATTCCTATAGCGCCTCCCAGAGGGAAGGAGGGCAAACAGTCTGTGATTATCTGTTACGGCTAGCACTAGGTCAATAAAAGCTAGCAGAAGCTAAAGTGTGCCAAGTTCCTTCATCATTTCCACAAAAGTATCTAAATCATTTTATTGCATTGTCATTGACTAGTTGAAGATTATCACTGAACTATCAAAAAAGAAAATTATTACGGCTAACCAATAAAAAAAGAAATGGTCTCGGGACACATTGTGTTTGAAGAGGTGTCATCCATCCTGTGTTTAATAATCCTTCATTCATTCATTCATTATTTTTACATTTGTATTGTATAGAACAAGTATTAGGCTATGGTAGCATGTTATGGGGTTAAGACATTGGGATGATTATGTAAATTATTTAAAAAAAGTGTCCCATTTGACCAATACTCACCCATAATTGATGGAGAAAAAGGCCATCTCTCTGTGCAGTAGCTAACAGTAAGTACTCTCTCTCTCTCTCTCCCTCCCTCCCTCTCTCTCTCCTTTTACTCTCAGCGCACCAAAACACCGGTACCACGAGCCGAGCCAGCATGGTGCCAATTAGCATGTAGCATGCAAACATATGCCCCTCCTGTAGTTTGGGATTAAAGTGCATATTGATGGTATAAATTACCTCCCGGTACAATAGATAGCCGGGCATCTATATGTAAATGTTTAATTAACCTACCGCTAAATCGCTGCACTGGTCCAGAGTGGAGGTATTAATCTGATGATGGCTCCCATAACCGAGGTCCACACGGCCAAATTGGATCTCTCTGTCACGGATTCATCAGCCGTGGGTTCCTGGAGTCGTTCCTAATTTGCTAAAGTGCTGTTTGTTCACAACCACACAGTCGACGGTATACCCCATAGACCTGCGGTGACATAGTACACTTCATAGTTAGTTGTTCTGGGTGAATTATTCAATTCTACCCCGAAAAGGCCCATCTCACAGAATTAGAAAGCACATTAATATTCTGATATTGTTCGCGGTCCTCGAGTATGCCGTGTTTGAGTTGGTGAATGCAAATGCCATGTCAACCTTTACTGTAAGCCTGGATACAGCAGTTATGAGATATGCCCATTTTTAAACAGGATACCAAGGCATGTGAACACCTTACTGTTTGGGTTTTAGGGTCTGTGTGCATATACATCAAACATGAGGTGGACGCGGGCAAATACTGCGGCATGGTCATGCTGGACCTACAAAAGGCCTTGGACACTGTCAATCACTCCATTCTGATTGACAAGCTAAAAGCAATTGGTTTTGATAGTTTATCAGTGAGCTGGATGCAATCCTACCTGGAGGGGAGAGAACACATGGTGGAGGTCAACGGTACCATATCCCCCCCCTCCCAGTAAGCTGTGGTGTTCCACAAGGAAGCATACTAGGACCGCTACTGTTCCTAATATATGCAAATGACATGTCGTCAGCCTGTGACTGCAACTTGTTCCTGTTTGCGGACAACTCAGCCCTGCTGGTCTCTGACAAGAACAAGTTGCAGGTTGAAAAAACCCTCAGCTCGGAACTAGGCAAAATCTGCATATGGCTCCCTGATAACAAACTATCATTACACATGGGCAAAACAGAGTCCATTCTCTTCGGTTCAAATAACAAACTCAGCAAGACCGACGGCTTCTCAGTTACAGTGGGTGACAATATTGTCACAAGGAAAGACGAAATTACCTACCTGGGTTCCATCCTAGAGGCAAATCTTTCCTGTGACAAAATGGCATCCAATGTAATAAAAAAAAGTCAACCAACGAACTAGATTCTTGTACCGGATCTCCTCTCTGGTAAACAAGAATACCCTGAAGACTCTGGCAGGAGCACTCATTCAAGGGTACTACGACTATGCGTGCACCTCATGGTACCAAAGCACCTCAAAGGCGCTTAAAACAAGATTACAAACATCACAAAACAAACTGGTCTGACTACTACTTGACCTTACCCCCAGAACCCACCTCACCCCTGCCCACTTTGACAACCTAGGATGGCTTAGAGTAGACGACAGAGTACAGCAACTTGCAATGGGCCTGGTCTACAAGATACACTATACGACTAAGGTACCCACGTACATGTCAAAATACTTCCCAAAGGTCAGTGAATACCACAACCACTACACCAGAGGAAGCTCAACAAATCATGTTAAACCCAGATTCGGCTCAAACAAGGGACTAAACACGTTTCGCAATTATGCCACATCAATGTGGAACGCCCTACCCAAAGCTGTAAAGGAATGTGAATCCCTACCCACATTCAAAACCACTCTTAAAGAGCACCTACGGGAGGCTGCAATTCGAAACTGGCCACCGTAAATGCCCAAAACCCCCACCACCTCCTAATAGACAGTCTCCTCCCCACCGCATGTATATATTCCCTCCCCGCCGTATGTATATTTCTCTCCCACCCACCCACCCCCTCCTCATGTACAGTCCCCTCCCCATCATATGTATATACTCTGTCAGGATCTAGGGGTAACAGTACTGTATATTTGAATACCGTTTATGTCACAAATGTATCAGTACTAAATAACTATATGTCCCTATGCCATAAATGTCATGTATGTTGTGTATGTCATAAATGTCTATATGAATTGAAAATGGGGGACCCTGATGTAAACAAGACAAACGTCTTTCTCAGGTCTGCATCCCCTTAACAATTGTGTGTATTGAGCCGTACTGTATTGTACCCATTCTGCAATCTGTTAAATAAAGTTTTCATTCATTCATTCATTCACATATATGGTAATACTCACAATGTTGTTCTGTTTAATTATGAATGATGGTGATCAGGATATGAGGATGCATGACCCCGTTATTCTGTCTAGGACCTTAACACTTTCAGTGCCAGCCATTAGACGCGGCCCTCTGTAGCAAGGCCAATGCTACATAGATAGGAGTCAGTCACCTTGTTTGTAGAGCTATAACTATATTCTATATTATAGCTATGGATACAATACTATGGTAATTTGCCAGTGACTTTCTTGCGGTCAAGATGCAAAAAATAGATAGTTTTTCCATGCATACATTCGCGCGTTATACCGTGGTGAATATAAGTACGTTTTTAGATCGGTTTGGGGTCATTCCTGAAATGCTGAGGAATAGCCTTATAGCCGTATTATATACTATAACCGTTGCTGTTTCTTGCCTGGACCGCTATTATTCTCAAATCAAATCTATATCCTCGTTTTTTGATGCTTTGATCGCCACCAACGGCATACGTTGTGGACTAACAGACACACGTTCGGATCGAGGTGAAGACATGCTTGGATCAACGCAAGATTGATATCATATAGCCCTTACCTTGACTAGGCTACCCCAAAAAGAATATTCCAATTATCTGATCGCGATTCCAAGTATTGATGTCCATCGTGTCGCCAACATAATCCACCACACATCATGCGTCGGGAGCATTTGATTCTTCTCAATCCGACCGTTATAACCGCTCAGCTTGAGCAAAGGCCAAGATACAAGGTTTCAAAGGGTGCTCAATACCGCCGTCTAGCTGGATGCGGCCGGTATTGCACTTTGGCGACCTCAGACTAATTCCCTATGCCATAGGGCCTATGGTAACAACAGGCTCCCTGGGTGGATAATGAATAAAAATATTTAAAAAAAAAGAAAAAAGACCCAGAAAAACGTAAAAAGTAGTTTGTGGCACTGAACGACATGGGCCCAGAAACTACTTGTCGTTTTTGGCATTGAAAGTGTTAACTGGGACATGTCTCCTGAATGCCATGTGCTTGTGAACACACTCAACGTGTCCCCGAAGACCAAAAAGACAACGGCAGCCACCGTACACTCAACATTGATTGTAGAGATTGCAATATGATGGCATCGTAAACAAACGCACGTCATGCGGTACACGTAATATTTCATCATTCCATCATCAAGCTCTTCCCGTTACTTTCAACGGGACGTCGCTCAACGAGCCCAAAATCAACCACCACATGCTCAGAAGCGTCACCCCAAAATCAACCACCACATGCTCAGAAGCTTCACCCCAAAATCAACCACCACGTCGTGCTCAGAAGCTTCACCCCAAAATCAACCACCACATGCTCAGAAGCTTCGCCCCAAAATCAACCACCACGTGCTCAGAAGCTTCGCCCCAAAATCAACCACCACGTGCTCAGAAGGTTCACCCCAAATCAACCACCACACGCTCAGAAACTTCGCCCAAAACCCGTCACTAAATCTCATTGAAAGAGAGCGTGTTTTCACATCTCATAAACCCTTTTCTAGCTGTAGCTTTAAATATTTGCGGTACCATTGTTAAAAGGCAAATACCCTATTGACACTTCACTCACAAAGGAATGTTGCATGAATATTTAATGGGGTGTAATATAAAGACTCTGACGACTTGTGTACGAGAGCCACACACTGTTGTTTACACCCTGAGGAAATGGGAACATTAAAGCTAACCCTGCTACCCGTTACTCCACTTTGTTTTTCCATCTTATTTATTTATTTTTTTGTACAGTTTGTTCATTACGAGTACACTATCTGAGAGACAGCAGAGCAAATAAACACTCTGCAACAACATCCTTCTCCTTAAAGACACAAGGATCCATTTAATGTCGGCACACACACCACAGGTTAAAAGGTGTCTTGGGAGACAGCTGCCGCATCTGTGCTCTCTGAGGTGAACGACGAGGTGTCGAAAGAAGTAATTTGATCCACTGGAAAATACGCACATTCTCGAGAAAAAGAACCGAGCCTCGTAAGCGGTGCACGGCACTACACATTTACCCGAGCAAAGACGCGCGCCGTGATTTTGACGTGTTCCCGCTAATGCATTGTGAGGAGTGACATTTTGTGGAAAACTAAAAATGTTGCATGCTGTTGGACAAAAACCCAAACGGGTCAACTTTGCAGAAACGAAGAAAAACAAGCTCATTTTCAGAAGGACACGCATGTTTTTTTGTTTGTAAGTTATACATTGGGTTTTCAGTAGGTTCCTAGGGTGATGAAATGTCTTCCCGACAAAGAGAACCGCATAAACGTTCGATTCAAGTAAAAAAGAAACGTTAAAATCGGAAAAACTTGTAGACACAAGTCGTTGGCCCGACAGCAGCTTGTATTGTGTTCTGAGGAGCTCTGATAGACTGGGTGACTTGGGAGAGCTGTCTATCGAAGGACTTAAGCCCAGAGGAGAAGTTTCTCTGTGACTGGCATCCAACTCATTATTCCTCACTGTCTCAAGAATGGGGGGAGGAGAGAGAGAGAGAGAGAGAGAGAGAGAGAGAGAGAGAGAGAGAGAGAGAGAGAGAGAGAGAGAGAGAGATGAGGAAATATCCTCTTTTCTCCCACCCACTCACGCTGCTGCCTCTCTGTTCTCCACAGTGATCGCTTTAGACTCAGTGACTTCAGTTCACGTCCGATCTAGATACTACGGTGGGAAACCGGGGACACAGCGCTGCTGCCGCAGCCTCCCCAACTGGAGGAAAGTGACAGCCCATCTAATTGGGATTAATCAACTGGCAGCTCCAGTTGAGTGGCGCAGTCACGATGTGAGGAGAAATGGCATTGACCCAAAGAGATAGGTATACCGCCCGAGGCCATGCTTGTACCACTTCATCTTCCTGAGCAGAACATATTCAAACTCGACTAGAAGCCAGCTATTTAGGATTCTTGGGTCAAAAAAGAAAAAGGAAAAAAAGAGAGACAGACAGACAGAAACTCAACTAATCAAAAGAGAAAGAAGGACCCGAGAAGAAAAGAGCAGCACTTGACAATTCTTCCCCCGACCGAACATGAAGACTGCTCTCGCAGCAGCGCGCTACATTATTCCTTCTCATTCTTTCACTTACAGCTATTGCTTTGAATTACAGAGGGAATCTTTGTTAAGAGTGAGGTGGAGAGAATCAAAAATTCATCTGAAAGACTTTCAGGAGAGGGTGAGGAGCATGTGTTTTGTGCTGGAACCAACATTTGCGAAAGTTCCAGCTCCTTAAGCAATTATTAGCGGTGATAGTTTGACATGCTCAAGAGTTGTCAACAACTGGCTTTAAACAAAGTACAAAGCAGAAATAAACAGTGCTCGGGGCAAATTAACTTGGGGGACGTGCAGGTCTATAAATTATACATGTGCTCCTCTATTATAGTGGAGTGTGGTGTGTTATCAAGAGGCCTGGGTTCCAACTACATGACTTCCACACTAACAGCACATCTATATGGAAAGCAGTCAAAGAGGATGCAATGCAAGGAGGCTGTAATATGCATCGCTGTACTTGCATCATTTCCAATGACACATAATGAAGAGACCTCTTCTCCCCAGGGGGTCATTGTCATCTTGTTTTCATTCCTATTATTTTATTTTTTTTATATATTCCATCTCCATTATCTCTCCCGTATCCCAAAATGAATTCCATCCCCACAGCTCCGTTATTTAAAAACACGGGCTAATTAGCAAACTGCTTAAGACATAAAAGCAGAAGTTGTATCTCTTTAATCTACTATTCCCTTGTAGTTCTCGGGAAGGGAAGATGTGCTTCCACATGGTCGCTCTGTGTTTTACAATGCAAATGACGGTCGAAAGTATTCCACGTGCGCCGTGGCGTAGATAGATCTGCCCCCCCCCCCCCATCCATTTAACGTTAGATGGGAAACAGGCGTCTCTCTCTGCGTGCACGCTCGCCTAGGCGACCCCCGGTCACACGGAGGAGAGAGTGTGATGATGAGCTCTTGCTTTAATCCTAACAGGTACTCTGCATTACACATTAAAGATGATCAGAGGAGGGACAGGTTAATGTATGCGGTAGCGAATCGCCGGCGTAACAATTCAAGATCGCCGCGTGTGCACCAAATGTATTCGAAGGGAAGCCGAATTTTAATAAAGTCACAGGGCCGGGGCGCGCCGTCTACCAGCTCCGCTCTCACTCAAGGTCCTGATTAATTCCCGACAGTGATTATTTGAAATCAGAGTTACATTATTTCACCGCTTCCTGTTCACGTATACAACTACAGCGCTATAGTGCTGATATCATATCTGCCTCCTTCTGCCGCGTTGTGTATCAACCTTCACTCTTCATAATCCACATGCATTATGCAGTGATGAGAATGCATGCTGTTGGTTGATTCAGATGTATATTAGATCAGGGAAATGGAAGATAGATTTAGAATGATGGGAGCTCTGGGGCAGGTAGACAGCAGCGACAGACCTTGTACGTTCAGCAGACGGATGATCGGCACCCTTACAAGTCATAGATCCACGGCTGACATTCCATTAGTCCTGACGCCGTCATATCATATTTGAAGTAGGATGAATGCTCACACCTGCACTGTAGGAGCCTTTTTACCCAGTTTGTACCATTGTGTGTCGATCACCCCAGTGTCACTAGCACCTAGCTGTCTTCGCACCCGAGATAAAGTTGGTGAGTTGTTGTTGTTGTTGTTGTTGTTGTGGTGATGGAAATCATTTCAGAGCAGCAGTATATATACTAGCAGTACGGTCTGGTGAATTACATGAAATTGCATTATATGACTACCGGGTCTCATATGCTCTGTCGATTCTAGTATGAAGACAATTTGACAGTCAGTGACTATAGTGTGTATAATTTTACTTAAAAGTACACAAAGCAAGACTAAAATCCAATGTGGTAGAGAGATACACCGGTACCCTCTTACTCTAAAGTGTGCCAGGAAAATGAATCATACATATTTCTTTTATAAAAAGTTGGTATGTGGTTTCCACACTTTTCCCTAATCACCGCTTTGTTCAATCTATTCGTTTAACAGAAAAGTTCATTCATATACAGTAACAATATCTCTGTTGATGGGAGGAGGGGAAAAAAAGCCATATCTGCCATCCTTATGTATTTATCAAGAAGAAGAATTAAGATTAAAAAGCACCCTGCCTTTGAGCCGAGAGAGGAGGCTCCTTCAGCACCAACACCACTGTGACATCAATATGCAGATGATCAGTGGCCCATGAGTAAACAGAAAGCGCTGGGCTTAGCATATTTAAACGGGAGACCATTTTGGCACGGGCGGCTATTAAGTTATCTCTCCCCGTTATTTATCTCCTCTCCTTGTTATTAACACTGGACGCGATATTATTCTAATTATATCAGGCCCCAATCAGCAGTATTGCATGTCGAGGCTCATTTCCATTAGTCGCACAGCTTTGTCTTTCACACTGTGATACTAATTCAATGAGACATCAAATGGTTATATGGACCCAAGTTGCGGAGGTCAGGCGTTTTCTCCCTGCCCCTCCACTCTATTAGCGCCCGGGTGTAATTGTGTTTGTCACTCAGCGGATGACTAATTGTGCCGAGGCATCTATCTGAGCTCAGATGAACTGTACGCTAATACATTAGTTTGCTCTGTCTAATGCCAATATGTGCTTTGTTCAAGGGGTGGTTGTGGGCAGACTGTTACTTACACGGTGTCCCGTGCACACGTTTGACTAGATATAGAGTATATAGTTTCCTAAAAAAAAATGCATAAAAAGATTGTTTGTCTAATGGTGTCATGAGGGATCAAATAAGAGGCCCAAGATGCTGATGTAAAAAATCTTTTTTAGATCATGACTTTAGAGGAGGCGACAGTGGCTTGGGAGGTAGAACAGTGTCTGGTAATCCAGAGATTCCTGGTTCGATTCCCGCTCCTCCCGGGCAGTGTGTGTCCTTGAGCAAGACACTTAACCCCTAATTGCTCCTGATGAGCATGTTGGCACCTTGCATGATTGCCTCCGCCGTCTGTGTGTAAATGTGTGAGTGAATGGGTGAATGTGAGGAACAAATTGTAAAGCGCTTTGGATAAAAGCTTCTATATAAAATGCACCATTTATCATTTACAACCTCGAGAAGTCATTTCCTGTCATTTTCTGGTTGTATGTGAACAATCAGCCTCGGAGGTTGGATTATTATTATTTGTTTATTTATCTATTTTTCTCTCAATATAAAATAGTGTTGTCGTGGGAATGGGCGTACGCCTGGACACTGAAGACACTGAACTGCAGCAATGTCTCCTCCAGGAGAGACGTTACCAGATATCACAGGCCCGTTTTGGTGTATTTACATGGGTAAAGAGCACCGAGAGGGAGAGGCGTGGGAGGAGACGGGAGGCTGGTTAGGCCAAAGAGTTCAGCCTTGATAATAGTATTTAATTTATCACTTAAACTGGTGGGTGACCTCTGTGTGTCCCGGTCCCTTCATCACCTCCGCAGCTGCTCCCTTTAATTGTTGGAGCCAAGAGTAAATGAAAATCAACTGGGCTAATAATGAATGGAGGGCATTACTCTCTGTAGCCCAGTGCTTACCAAGCTGCGGCAGGAAGGAGAAACACAAATACACACGTGCACAGATGCACACACACACGTGCACAAATTCACATGCACAAATACACACACCCACTCCACATGCACATGCACCATGTCGGCGGTTCAAGCTCCTTCTATTATAACGTTTTTAAGGATCTTCTTTACCCAACTTCAAAAAACCCTGAAGGGAATTGGCTTTATACCGGCACAGGTAATGCTTAGGGAAAATGGTATATAGCAGCCTAATGCACTTATATGGCTGTTGATGACGCTTCCGTGCCAAAGTTGTTAAGATCCCATACTGCACTACTAAGATTCGATGATGAGCAGGATGGGGGGATAGATTTGTAGACGGGTGTCTACACAAAGGTGCAATGAAAACCCCCCCAGCGCGGTTTGTCTCCCCACAGTAAAGAGTTCATTACGCCCCGTCATCAATCCTGCCCTTTTCTGAAGCATTACATTCATCAGCAAAATTAAAAAAGTGTCATGTCTCAAGTGATTTGTGTTCTTCCATCAAAAAACACACACCATTGAGGTGGTTCAATTTGCATATTCTCAGGATGTAATAATAACTCATTGAGCTCGGCGCTGCCTATAAAGACCGGATGGGTCCCCTCAACGTGACTCCAGTGGAAATGGGAAGAGATGGGCCCCGTTGGAGATTGATAAAAGCGCTAAGCTGCTCGATGTGGCTGGGGACCTGTCTGGGATCACTGCTAGGTAGGAGCCTTAACAAAGCAGTCAGCCAGCTTGACTGACTGACTGGGTAGGGCTCCTGGGGTCCCCTGTGGTCATGTGTCCCACTGGTCCTGTGCCTTAGGGCCCTCTCTGGTCACTGGAAGACACGGCAGGTGGGATGGAGGGAGGGAGGGATGGGGGTGTAACATTGGTCATATCTCTTAGATGTATTACCGCAGAGGGTGGACACAGCCCACCCAAGTCAGCATTAATTTAAGTGATAGCTTTATTATGGAGTTGGATTTTCAGCCCTGACACAAGGTAGATTAGGGTTATTGTGAAATGTGGCAAATTTGCAATATATATTAAATATCCATGGGCTTGTGTAAAATATTTAAATATTACTATCATATTTGTTATTTTTTCCATTTCATGTGGGGTTTACTACTCCTCTCTTTACAGGGATAGACTTTGAATAACATAATAATCACTATATACTGTATATATATATATATATATTTTTTTTTTTACATGTTCTTTTTTTCTTATTTTAAGGATACACACTGTGAGGGTGGCAGCTGTTTTTAGAAAAAAAAGTAGTATGCTAATACCAGTGCAGGCCAGGACGGAAATGTGCACATAACAAGGCAGATGAAAGAGAGAAGGTTTGGCCTCACACAAGCCAGCCAGTGAATAACATTATACACCCTGGTTTGAAGTGACAGCTTGATGACACAGGGTTTGTCCAACATGCCTTCAAGTTACAGCAGGACCAGGCTCCATATCCACGTTGCCAATCTTTTTTTAATACTATTTCTGCATTATTCTGCTTAGACAAAGGGCTTTTGAGTCGTCTTCAGAGGCCGCTGCCGTCACTTTGTTTGTCATTAATGGGAACACCTTGTTCCATTAACCATGAGGGACCTGTGGGACAAACTAATGGTAACCCCTTCCATGTCTCACGCCCTTCTGGGAGAGTCTGACAAGGCTGTCCATTACCACCCCTGTATTTAACTATTCTCTGTTGATGTGGGCTTTCGCAATGAGGGAGGGAAAGAATAAGGAGAAACAGAGTGAAGTTGGTGGAAAAAAAGAGCCATTCAGGTAATTGCTACATCTGGTGAGGGAGACCCTGGGCTCCCCTCACATCCAAGGTTCAGTGGTATAATTAGCCTGAACATGCCAAGGTCCCTCTGTACATGTTTGAGGACACACACACACACACAGACCTTTAGTTAGCAGGAACACAGGCATAGTTCCTGATTAAAGTTGGTTGTAAGAAGAGATTTGTGAAAGTGACACAGGTTGTGTCGTCAGGGGCGTAGCTGGGGGGGGGGGTAGCTTAGGATGATTCCAAGGGCCCAGCACATCTCGCAGCCTGCGAGATGCCCATAGCCAAAGTTCGACCGCCGCCCGGAGCAGGCGGATGGAACGAGTCCCACCCTGCCTGTTTATATACGCCGCTGCTGTCATACTGTCTGTCCTGACCAAAACGTGCTCGCCTACCACCAGGTGGTTGAACTGTTTGAGGACCAGGAGGACCGCCTTCAATTCCAACACATTGATGTGCGGGGTAGACGGGCCAGCATGAACCTCCGTCCAGCTGCCCCCCACTGCGTGGGTCCGACACGTCCCTCCCCAACCCGTAAGAGAGGCGTCGGTGAAGACCGTGACATGTGAGCGCCTGCTGCCCATGGGGACCCCAATGGTGAGGATACCCAGCCTCTTCCAATGGGCGAGATCTCCCCATATCGACAAAGGAACCGTCAACCGTTTCCATTTGTCCCTCACCGGATCTATTCTCATAGAGAAAAACCACCTCTGTATCCTCCTCATGAAGAGGAGGCCAAGAGGAACCACCGTGTGAGCAGATGCCATCATACCGAGCAGACGCATCACTTGCAGCGCCGTGACCGTCCCTCCCAGACGGAAACCCCTGAGCGCGCGAATGATAGACACCCGGCGCTGCTCCGAGAGGGTTACAATCATGGGCCTCGACCTCAACGTCAAGCCCAAGTACTCCACCTGTTGACTGGGAAGAGGTGTACTCTTCTTCCAATTCACAGCAAAACCCAGCCTGGTGAGGAATTCCACCACCAGCCTGGTATGAGACCTGGCAACCTCCTCCGAACGACTGAGGAGTAGAATGTCGTCGAGATAGAATAGAACCCGTATCCCCCGACGACGTAGAGGCTCCAGCGCAGTCGCCACGCACTTGGTGAATGTGAGGGGAGCCAGAGAATAGCCGAACGGCAGCCTCTGCTACTCGTACGCTACGCCCTGAAACAGGAACCGTAGGAACTTCCTGTGAGGAGGGAAAATCGGGATGTGAAAATACGCATCCTTCAGGTCTATGGAGGTGAACCAGTCTCCCCTTCTGACAGCAAGCAGAAGGAGTTTGACGGTCAACATCCTGAACGGTCTCGCTACAATCAACCGATTGAACGTGGACAGATCCAGTATAGGTCTGACCCCCCCTGTTTTCTTGGGTATCAGAAAATAACGGGAGTAGACGCCTGACATCGCGTCCTCTCTCGGAACCACGACGACGGCCTGCTTCGCCAACAGAGATTGGATCTCGTCGGCCAGGGCTGTCACTGCTTCTGACCCTGACAATAGGGTCGGCACCAAACCTGAGAACGGAGGGTGGAGTTGTGCGAACTGCAAAACAAGCCCCTCCCTCAACGTTCTCTCTATCCACCCCTCCAAACGGCATTCTTGTCGCCATATGTGAAAATAATCCCACAGCGCACCCGCCGTCAACTGACGCTGGGCCGCAAGGAACAGTAGATAGTTGGCCCGGTCCCTCCCGCTGTGCGACGCACCCAAGGGGGGACCCCGACAGAAAGGGCCGGTTTGATACGGGAGAAGCTGTCATCAAACTGGTTGACACACACCCCCCCCCCTGAACACCCCTCTAGCGCATGCTGAGGAGTTGTTCCGCAGCTAGACACGCAAGGCATGAGGACCCCATGGGCTCCTACACGTCGAAGCCCTGCAGTGATATTGCTACCACCCAAATCACGCTCGCCTCTTCTTTGCAGACCACTGCCGCTCTCACGGGAGTGGGAGGCATCAGCGTGATACCCCGCCTGGCGAAGGCGAGGCCGGGGTAACCCTTGCTGTGCATTCAACAGAAGAGGCCTCGAGTGCCCCTGCTGACCACTGTAGCTAGTGGCAGCTGTAACACCAGGCTCATCCATCACACAACGTGTGGTGCAGGAGCCACGTGACAGCACAACATTCTCACGGACAGACCCAGGCTCAGCCATCAACTGGGTGTCAGCCCCTGTCCCCATGAGAAGTGAAGAATGGGGCCGCATGCGCTTCAAAGAAGGTTCGTGGCCCGCAGCCAAAGGAAAACGATCAGAGCCCCGCTTCCGTGGGTAACAAAGAGAGGATTGAACGGGGAGCGGGCTGCTCGCGGCAAAGTGACGACGGCTTGTTTTATCCAAGCCGAATTCACCCAAAATGGCCCATCCCTCGGCCGCCAAAGGCTGTCGGCCTTGTGGAACCCTGTTGACTCTCCGCCCAGGGCACCACTGGCGGGGGAAACATGGCCGCCTGTCGAGGGCCTCGCCACAGTCGTTGACGAGACCGTGCTCCCACCTCTGGCTGCACAGCGTGAGGCGGTGTAGGACCCAGATCAACAACCGCCTGCGCCTCCACAGAACGACCAAAAAGTCTTTCCGTGGAAAAAAGGAGTCGTGAGGAGAGAAAACCTATCCTCTTCCCCAAGAGGAGAGTGCTCCAACCAAACATGCCTAACAACAAACGTTGATAGCATCCTAATCCTCCCCGCAGTTATAGCTTGCGACTGAGTCAAGATCTCTATAACACCACAAACATGCAACATGTTTACAATGTCGGCTGGACCCATAGCCCTACTACCCGACGCCAATGTGGATAGGAAACTAGCCAGCTGAGCCATAACACTGGCCGCCGCTACAAACCATCCTGCAGCAGTATACCACTCATCCGTCCATACTGCCACCCTCCGAGCCGATTCGCTCTCAAGCATCGGCCGGGTGGGACATCGTTCATCCCCGCCGGGGCACAGGAACAAAGCTACCTGGCTACGTAGCCACGGTACACTGGGCCTGCACCCTGTTGTTAGCCCGTTTACCCGTAAAAAAGGTAATTAGGACTCAGCGAAACCCCCCACATTAGCAACCGACTGACCTTCATCAATGATGCAGGCAAGAGGAGGGAAAAGCGGCAATGTCCCGCGCAGTCCCGGCGCCATGGGCGGGCATTAGGGGGCCGGGCCCGCCCACTGAGTCAGCTGTGCCCACCCTGGCAAAATTCCCTTTTTTTTCTTTTTTTTTTGTCAGCCAAAGTCAACAATCCGAATCTTTAGTCGGGGACAGCCCTAGTGGGCACTGATATCAACAACAACACTACTGAAGCTAGCACGTTTTCTACCCTCAAGAACGTCTTTACAGAACATCGTCTTAGTATGCTTCATCGACGCAACTAAGGCCAATTTAATTCAGTTGGCATTTGAGAAGGACTTAACAAAAAAGTTCAGGAATGAGTGGAGGGGCAGTGTTTTAAGAAGATTTCACTCTGTCCACAAACGCCGCTTGCCGCTCTACTTATGATGGTGAGTAGCCTGTGGAGGAATTTGGTTTGCTTTTTTATGCACCTTATTTTTGTCAGTTCAGTTCAGTTTGTCAGTGAATTCAGAAGTGTTGAATAAATGGAGACTTTTCAAAGATATAGAATAGAATAGAAATGTATTATCCTGAGGGAAATTTGACACTGCAAATCACTCAACATTAAACATTTAGACAGAACAAGTCACAAATAAGAATAACAAAACAAATGGCCTAAGAATAGAATAAAATGAAATAGAATAAAAATAGAATAAAAGATACAGTAAATAAATACAGTAAAAATATACTGAAGTCTACAGTAGGTGTAATATTGCACATTGCTGTTTAAAAAGTAAAGTCCAGGAAGATGGTAACTGTCACTCTGTGCTCAGTGATGCAGTGAGGCACAGTGATGCATTGTAAAGTCTGATGGCTGTCGGAATGAAGGACTTCCTGTGCCGTTCAGTGCTGCATTTAGGTAGTGTGAGCCTATAACATGCTCCTCCTGTCAGCCAAGTCTGTGTATAGTGGGTGGGAGGGGTTTTCCCTGATGGCCTGGAGCTTAGCAAGGCTCCTCCTCTCCGCCACCCTCGCTAGAGTCCAGCTCCACCCCAACCACGCTACTGGCCTTCTTGACCATCTTATCCAGCCTGTTTGTGTCCCCTCCTCTCAGTCCGCTGCCCCAGCAGGTCTGTTATATATATCCGTTCAGTCTGTTTTTGTATAAGTGAAAGTTCTTAAGATAGAGAGAAATTAGATTTTTCAATTGCCTCTCTGCTGTTTAGTTCAGCACCGTGGGCAGCGCCAAGCAAGCCACAGCGCCGCTGTGCCAGCTGAAACGTATAAAAGGGAACCTGTGTTGAAAAACCATTGTGCCCCCCCGAGAACATTTTATGCCCCCCCACTAATTTGTTTCTGCAGCCTGGTCTGGTCCCGCGGCGGGGATTATTAGAACAACAACCCATTTCAGCATCAACATTAGCATTAGCAGTAGCATTAGTAGCATTAGCGTTAGCAGCGTGCTCCAGGATCGCCAGGAAATCGTCCACTGCAGTGGAACGTTCACCAAGCCACCCCGGCCCTGGCGCCGAAACATACTCCACAGCATTACCAATACCAACATTGTACAAGCCGGCTCGATAGCCAAACCTTGTACGCTGCCCCGTGGTCTGCTGCCGTCAGACGAGGAAACATCAACACAGGCCCGACGTGTCGCTGAAACATGCCTCGAAGATGCCAGGGGTAAGCAAACCTCCGGTAAGCATTCAACATTACTCAATTTCTCTAATCTTTTCATAGCAACTAGTTTACATAAGATGCACTGCAACCGTTATGATGGAAACGAAAATAGAGGAAAGAGTGTTTGGTGACCATGCCTACTGTCTTATAGGCTACGCCTCCATAGGGGCGGGACCCGGCAGGTGTAGGTGTACTTGTTTTTTTTTTACGTTGATGGAGTACAATAGGTACATGAGATGAGGTATATCTCGATAGGCTTAAAGAGCGGGACGCGATGGCCAAGTACGATAATATAACTGCTATGCCTCCGATATCGCACTGTGATTGGCCTATTTGCTCTTTATGGGCGTGATCAGATCACACTTGATTGACAGCTCCCTTTTAGCCGAAGTAGGTTTAATTTTTTTTGTGTGTCCATTTCAGTTTTAGTTTTTGAGGACTGCATACTTTTTTTGCAAACCAAAACAACATACTTTATACTTATAGCACATGCATGAGCCTGGTCTCTTTTGATAGATCTGTAGTAGTTAGTAGTCCAGAGGTAGTATTTCCCCAGAATGCCTGGAGGCTTACGAATCCATACGGACCCATAGCCTGAAGCCTTATGTAGTACATGTCCAAATCTCATAAAGATCCATTCATAAATGAGTGATTAGGAGTGATTTTGGTAAACTGTGTACAAAAGAAAAACTCAGTTTTCTCATAGACTTCAATTCATTCGGCTGTTTTTCTCTTCCTGTTTTTGCTCGTTAGTTTTTCACTTAGATCCTAGATCATACATCCCCAGATGGGGTATCATTGGAAAGCCACACTCATTGGCTACAACCCTCCACAATCATTTTCGAGATCGCCAAATGATTGACGGAACTAGAGCCCCAAGAGTTGGGAGTGGTATTTTGCGCACTACCGTGTACTTTGCACAAGCCTCAAATACCGGCATGTAACTCGAGAACCGCGGAACGGATTTTGTCTGATTTTTGTCGCTATCGACAGGCAACAAATAAGCGTTCAATTCTATATATATATATATTGTATTACAAAATATGCACATCCGAGCCACTAGGGGTCGCCAAAGTGCCGGTGGGAAAATCGTCCTAAAAAGGGCCCACATGTGGCCCCCCGCAAGGTAGCCATCATTTTATTTTCCATTCAAAAAGGTGTTATGGGTGTTCAGGAGAACCCAAACAAAGAACACAAGGCACATTTTGAATTTTTTAATTTTGAAGGTCAGAGACAACAGGCAGGCAGGCGACACACAAGTAGGCAGGTGAGGTCAGCAGGTGACAGACAGGCAGGCAGTGATGTACCTGAACACGTTCAATGAACGATCGTTCGTGAACACGTTCGTATTTTGGGCGAACGTGAACTGAACGTACTGTATTTCCGCTAAATGAATGTAATTGAGAACGCGTTCATTCTCAGCTCTGTATAACGGTGTTCAAAAGTGCGTTCATTCTCAGCACTATATTATAACGGCGTTCAAAAGTGTGCCAGATTTCATATGCCTTTCAGCCGAAAACCCAGTTAAAATACACTGTAAACAGGCTTCAAAAGAATGCGGAAAACCACCCAATCTGGCAACCGCTCTGGGCGGAGCTTCGGGGAGTCGGGTAGTTGTATAGCAGCAGCACTCGCACTTTTAGAAGGCTCTGCACTCGCTCAGAGTCAGACTCTACACGGCGTCGGTGTACAGTATGAGCATTTAAAAGAGTTTTAGTTAAAGTCAGTAAATGTTTTGCACTTTGAATATTGAACTTTGAGGTACAACCTTAGTTTCATACCTCAGCCTGGTTCCTACCTCGTGTTGTGTTAGTACAGAGTTATGTCGGCACATGTCTATATGTTATATGTTTATTGTTTGCACAATGACTAATTTCACTTTTGGTACTTTAAGTATATTTAGATTACGTTTTTCCTCATGTTTTTGAAAATATACTGTAGAGATGAAAGCTGCAGCTGCTACTAGTGTGGACTGAATGGACGGCAGCAAAGCGTTATGGAAATGCCAGTATTCTGGGTTGTGGCAATACATTTGACAAATAATAGCTTGCAGAAATGTATTGAAAAAAGAACTATAAACTATAAATTAGTTCATTTTTGAAATCATGAACTTTAGTAAAAAAAAATTATTATGAACTATGAACTGAACTAGTTCATTTTAAAATGTGTGAACTGTGAACTGAACTAGTTCATGTAGAAAGTGAACTTTCCTAACACTGCAGGCAGGTGAGGTCAGCGGCTGACAGACAGGCAGGTGAGGTCAGCGGGTGACAGACAAGCAGGTGAGGTCAGCAGGTGACAGACAGGCAGGTGAGGTCAGAGGGTGAAAGACAGGCAGGTGAGAACAGCAGGCGACAGACAGGCAGGTGAGGAGTGGTCCTGGACACGAGAGAGAACAGTCAGTCTCAAGAGAACAAAACCAAGATAAAAATATTGAATAGGCTAAGATCTATACCTGGGAGTATTAATACCACAGGAGGCTGAAACAACACTCTGACGAGGAGTGGGTGGAGAACATGAACGGAGAATTTCAACACACGGTGGCGCAATTGTTCTATGGCCCACTTTGCCGGCTAGTAAGCCAGCAGGAGGCGGATATTATGCTGGTATGTGGCTGCAGAGCTCAGCAGACTGCTCCGGTGGGGGGGGGGGGGGGGGGGGGGGGGGTGATAGAGATATGATAAATATGCCCCTTTCTGCTTTTTTTGCCCATAAAAACGGACTTACTATCAAACAAACACGAATATAAGTGGTTAAAATTCGGAACTATTTGTAATCTGTCATCGATATATTGAGGTTAGGCTCTTAATGTTAATCGTGAGATTTTTTCTTTTTTAATATAAAAAAATAAAATTATGATTTTGAACTTGATCCATACTTTCATCCTCTATGCCTAATGAGCTCCACTAGCGCCAGGGATGCACAAGGGTTAGAGGAACACCAACATTATGGGAAATGTGCTTACTGTCTTCTCCAGAGTCAGACAAGAAGATATACCAATTTCCTCTCTGTGTGTTCATCCATCTGCAAGCTAGCCTAGCTTAGCACAAATAAATGGAAGAAGATAGGGTCCAGCTAGCAGCTAGCTGTTGGCCAAAAACACCTCTCCCGGAGCTAGGCTGTCTGTATCCGCTTCCATTCATGAACTACTGAACGCACAGACCGGAAATTGGTATCTATCTTCTTGTCTGATAGACATACTGTCTATACTGACTTGTCTGACATAACTGATGCTGAAGCATTTTCCATTCACTTAAATGAAACGGTTAGCATTATCATTGCAAGGGGTGGCGGGGTAGCGCAGTGGAGAATGCACTCACCTACCACCGCAGAGACTCTGGGATCGAATCCAGCTCTCAGCGGTACCTCCATCTTGTCCCTACTAACACAATTGGCAGTGTTAGCGGGTGGGAAGCCGGCAGGGTATGTGTCCTGGCCGTTGTAAACTGCGGTTCCTACTGGTCGGTCGGGGCGCCTGTTCAGCAGGGAGGGGATCGGGGGGAAATAGCGTGAACCTCTGCACGCGTTACATTCCCCCAGTGAGACTCCTCACTGTCAGGTTGTGACGTACATGGGTACTGTGCGTGGGTTGGTCATTACCATTATTACTGTATTTATGACACCATCTGAACATCAGGTTAGTATATGTAAATGTGTTATGATTTGTACGTGATGTGTGTGTGCCATGGTAGCTAATGCTGTCCCTGTGAGGGCTGGCCCATTACTGCACGCTTCCAGGTGCCAATTACCATCACGCACCTGAGAGGAGTTCCAATCAGCTCGACGGGAGCCCTCTTATACACGTAGGGATGGGTACCGAATTCGGTACTTTTGAGGTACCGAACCGAAACATGTCGGTACTACCGAGTATCGAATCAAGTGAGAAACCAAAAAACAAATTAAAAAAAAAAAAAAAAAAATTATTTTATTATTATCTTTTTATTTTTTATTTTTTTTACTTTTTTTTCTTTCATGTCAACGTTCACACGCACAATATATGCTTACAGATACAGCACTCAAAACTCAAACCTCTCATGCCTCTCTACCACTCTCTACCACTCCTCTATTGTTCTTGACCGGGCCAGATTTCACACCTCCACTTCCTCCCACAGGCTGGGCAGATTTTCATCTTAAATTTTTATTCGTCCCAAATGTCCCAGCCCCATCAGATTTCTTAGCTTTTTTCACTGTTTACTTATCATGCATTGCAACACTAATATATGGTCAGTACCCCAAGTCAGACTGCCCATATACAAATTATTTTGGGGGTCTGAGGGCAGTAGCCCCCGACCCCCTCCCTGGGGAAGCACTTAAGTTAACTACCCTCCCTTTGTTCCCCCAGCCAACACCCCCGGAAAATTAACACCTGAGTAGACTTAAGTGGCACACAAGCAGCAACAAGCAGCAGACAAGCAGCAGAATTGGTTTGATTTTTGAGCGCTGCGTCTGTACCTAGGATTTGACTTGATTCAACAACAAAGCAGTCGGAGCAATGACAAGCCAAAAACTTCTAAATTGTAGTTATTTGAAGTTTGGATTTTTTTTTTGACTGAGGTAGGTAAATTAAATTTCTTGAGACTAAAGTACCGAAAAAAGGTACCGTTGGGTACCGGTATCGATTCACAGGTACCGGTACCGGTATCGGTTCAAATGTGAAAGGTACCCATCCCTATATACACGGTTTGCTGAACATTCAGTGTCGGGTCGTTTTGGTCACCACCAGCTACTGCTTGTTCCTCTTGTGTGTTTCTCCAGTACGCCCTTGGAAGTTGCCGCTGTTACCTCTCTCTGCCTCCGTGGACCCGTGCCTCGTATTTACACTTTGGCCTTGGTGAGTTTTTGGAAGTCTATTTTTTGATGCTCTGATATCCTCATTTTTATTCCTGGACTCAATACCTTCATCTATTTTTTGTGAGTTCCTTAACACTGAAGTCGCTTTGTTTTGGGTACTGGACTCTGCCTCGTAATCCCTACGTTTCTATTAATGACATTCTCCGTTTTCTTTTTCTCCACGAGTGGATTATCAATAAGCTGCAGAGCCGCAGAGCCACAGAGCCAACTCTGCTCTGGGCAGAGCCGCAGAGCCCTACTCTGCTAAAGGACATTCCCCCCGAATGCATTTACGTTATTTTTGCTCATTTCTGTTTGTGAAATAAATACGCCCATCGTTTTTGGCTAACTCTGAGAACTACCTGTCTGTGTCGTGCTGTTGGGGTTGTTTACAAACCATAACATTACGACCCAACCATGTCGACCCCAGCCGACACCGACGGTGTTAGAGCAGCCTTGGCAGGTCAGATCCAGCTAACCAATGACCACACCAAACAGCTAGAGGCGGCTGCGGCTGCTGTGCAGGACCTCCGGGCCCAGGTCCAGCCTATCCAGATTTCTCTAGACACTCTAACCACCCAGCAGACTGCGCAGGGTAATCAGCAGGCGGAGGTTCTACACCAGCTGCAGACTCTCTGTGCAGCATTTAACACCCTGCTTTTAACCCCACCAGTGGCAGGAGTCCCAGCCGGACCACCACCCGCCGCCGCGACTAACCCTGCACCTCCCGACCCCGCTCCTCGGGAGCCCCATCTCTCCAGCCCACGACTGTTCGACGGTAACTTCGAGGACTGTGCCACGTTCATCATGCAATGTGAGTTAGTTTTCATTCATCAACCCAGCAGATTTACGACAGAGGGAGCCCAGGTGGCTTACATGACTAACCTGCTCACAGGCCGAGCAGCACAGTGGGTTACTGCTTCCTGGTCCATGAGGGCTGACTTCTGTTTTTCATATACAGATTTTGTGGCAGAGCTCCGAAGGGTTTTCCACCACCCAGCTCGTGGCCAGGATCCTGGAGCCCGGTTGGGCACCTTCCAGCAGGGCAGTGGCAGTGGCAGTGTCACCGACTACGCGCTGGAGTTCAGACTGGCCGCAACCGAGAGTGGTTGGAATGACCGGGCGCTTCATCTCACTTTTCTGAAGGGGCTCAACGACGCTGTGAGAGACCAGCTCGCCACCCGGGAGGAGACCGATTCGCTCGAGGCCCTAATCAGCCTCGCCATCCGCATCGACGGACGCCTCTGGGAGAGAAGGCGCGAGCAAGCCAGACTGGGACCCCCAGCCGTTCCCCAGACCTCCCGCACTCGTGACTGGACTGCTGCTTGTCCTACCCGGCCAAAAGACTAGGCTTGCTGGGACCCCGGGAGATCCTAGTGAGCCGTTTTTCCTGTTCCCACACCCATGCACCACCTAACCATCTGACGAGCGTCACCCTGGCCTGGGTGGACCAGCGGGCGATGGTGGGTGAACTCGTTGACTCGGGGGCTGATGAGAGCTTCCTGGATTTTGAGTTTGCCACCCAGGCCAACATTCCACTTGAGAACCTCGAGAGGCCCTTGGAGGTCTTCGCGTTGGATCAGCACCGCCTGGCCGACATCACTCAACGCACCTGTCCTGTCCTCCTCACCATTGCTGGTAATCACGTTGAGAGACTCCAGTTCTTTATTACCAGGTCTCCTTCAGTCCCAGTAGTTCTGGGTCGTCCCTGGCTCGCGCTGCATGAGCCCCACATCGCCAGGTCCTCCGGCACCATCATGGGGTGGAGCTCCTCCTGTCATGCCCAGTGTCTTCAGGCTGCGTCCAGTCCGTCGCCCTGGAGTTCCCCTAGTGTGCCGCCCCCAGACCTCTCAACTATCCCCCCTGATTACCACGACCTGGGGGAGGTTTTCAGCAAGTCCCGGGCTCAGGCCCTTCCTCCTCATCGGCCTTACGACTGTGCAATCGACCTCCGCTCTGGGGCTCCCCTTCCCGGCAGCCGCCTTTACAGTCTGACCGTCCCTGAGAAGGCAGCGATGGAGGAGTACATCTCTGAGTCCTTGACAGCAGGCCTCATTCGGCCCTCATCCTCCCCGGTGGCGGCCAGCTTCTTTTTTGTTAAGAAGAAGGACGGAGATCTCCGGCCCTGCATTGACTATCGCCAACTCAACGAGATCACCATCAAGAACAAGTATCCTCTTCCTCTCATGAACTCCACCTTCGAGCCCCTCACCCAGGCTACCGTCTTCACTAAACTGGACCTCCGGAGTGCCTACCATCTGGTCCGTATCCGAGAGGGCGACGAGTGCAAGACCGCCTTCAAGACTCCCAGGGGTCATTATGAGTATCTGGTAATGCCGTTCGGCTTCACCAACGCTCCGGCGGTATTCCAGGCGTTCATGAACGACGTCCTCCGTGACATGCTCGAGGTGTTTGTGGTGGTCTACCTTGACGACATCCTCATCTTCTCCAAGACTCTCGAGGAACATGTCCATCATGTCCACCGAGTACTTGAGCGCCTTCTCCACAACCGGCTCTTCGTTAAGGCAGAGAAGTGCCGTTTCCACTCCAATTCCGTCGATTACCTTGGCTTCATCGTGGAGAGTGGCCAGACCCGAGCCGACCCCCGCAAGATCCAGGCTGTGGTAGAGTGGCCGGAGCCCTCTTCTCGGAAGGAGCTACAAAGCTTCCTCGGTTTTGCAAACTTTTACCGGAGGTTCATCCGGAACTACAGCCAAGTGGCGGAACCACTTACCAAGCTGACCTCTCCCTCCCTGCCGTTTGACTGGTCTCCAGCGGTCTGCGCTGCGTTCCGTTCCGTTCAAGAACAGATTCACCACCGCCCCGGTCTTGCTCCACCCAGACCCCAAGAAGCAGTTCATTGTGGAGGTGGACGCCTCGGATACTGGACTAGGGGCTATCCTGTCTCAGCGGTCGGCGACGGACCAAAAGGTCCATCCGTGCGCCTTCTACTCTCGTCGTTTCCTTCCTGCTGAGAGGAACTATGACATTGGAAATCTGGAGCTGCTGGCAGTGGTGGCTGCCTTGGAGGAGTGGCGTCATTGGCTGGAGGGGGCCGAGGAACCGTTCACCATTTGGACAGACCATAAGAACTTGACGTACATCCGCACATCCAAGCGCCTCAACGGCCGGCAAGCAAGGTGGGCCAGCTTCCTCAGTCGGTTCGATTTCTCTTTGACCTTTCGCCCTGGGTCCCGCAACACGAAGGCCGACTCTCTGTCCCAGTTACACTCCAAGGGGGATCCAACCACTGAGGATCCGACTCCCATCCTCCCTGAGGTCAGGGTGGTGGGAGTGATCACCTGGGGCATCGAGACCGTGGTCAAGCGTGCCTTACGTTTCCATCCCGCTCCAAGCAACATACCTTATCGTCGCCTCTTCGTCCCCGACTCAGTCCGGTCCCGGGTTCTCCAATGGGGCCATACCATCCGGTTTGCATGCCACCCCGGCGTCCACCGCACCTTCTCCTTCGTGGCTCGTCGGTTCTGGTGACCCACCATGAGGAACGACGTCAGGGAGTTCATACTGGCCTGCACGGTCTGCGCCCGCAGCAAGGCCTCTCCCCAGGCACCCTCCGGTCTACTTCAGCCACTTCCCATTCCAAGCCGCCCTTGGTCCCATGTGGCATTGGACTTCGTCACTGGCCTTCCACCCTCCCAGGGAAACACAGTCCTTCTGACAGTGGTCGATCGTTTCAGCAAGGGGGTTCACCTCGTGGCCTTTCCCAAGCTTCCATCAGCTTCCGAGACAGCGGACCTCCTGACGAGCCACGTGTTCCGCCTCCATGTTTTTCCCCAGGATGTGGTCTCGGACCGGGGGCCCCAGTTCACTTCCCACGTATGGCGGGCCTTTTGTAAGGGATTGGGGGCCACTGTTAGTCTTTCGTCTGGTTACCATCCACAGACTAACGGGCAGACTGAGAGAATGAACCAGAGCGTGGAATCTGCTCTCCGGTGTGTTGCCGCAAAGAGGCCTGCATCCTGGAGGCAGTTCCTCCCCTGGGTCGAGTACGCCATCAACTCCCTGGTCAGCTCCGCCACCGGCCTCTTGCCGTTCGAGGTATCTCTGGGCTACCAACCCCCTCTTTTCTCTGCACAGGAGTCGGAAGTGGCAGTTCCCTCCGTGCAGGTTCATCTCGACCGGTGTCGTCGTGTCTGGGAGATCACCAGGACTGCGCTGCTCCGGGCATCGGAGCGCGCCAGTCGGGGAGCTAACCGACACCGGATCCCTGCGCCGACTTACCAACCAGGGCAGAGGGTATGGTTGTCCTCCAAGGATCTCCCGCTTCAATCCACCGCCAAGAAGCTGAACCCCCGGTTCGTCGGCCCTTTCGAGATTCGGAAGGTGCTCAGTCCCAAGGCGGTGAGTCTCAAGCTTCCAGCATCCATGCGCATTCATCCTGTATTTCATGTGTCCCGAGTAAAGCCTGTCTCTCTCAGTCCCCTGATGCCTCCTGCCCCAGATCTGCCTCCTCCCGAGATGGTGGATGGACACCCCCAGTGGAAGGTCCGCCAGCTCATGGACATCCGACGCCGAGGACAGGGATTCCAGTATCTGGTGGACTGGGAGGGATACAGTCCTGAGGAACAGAGCTGGGTCTCCCGCCAGCTCATCATGGATCCCGCCCTGATCACCGACCTCCATCATTCCCATCCGGAGAAGCCGAGGCCGGGCAGGTCGCCGGGTGGCTCCCGTGGAGGGGGGGGGTACTGTGTTGTCGTTGTTGTCTCCACTTTGTTAGACTTGTGTTCCCCTGTCTGTGTTTTGTAAATATGTTTTAGTCTGGTTGTTTAATTGTTATTGTTTTCCCAGTGTGCTCTGTGTTCTGTTGTTTATGTCTACCACACATGTGTCCTGTTTGTAATTACCCTCTGTGTCTATCAGTGTCTGTATATTAGGTGTTGTGAGCCAGCAGTCCCTGGCGGGTTCATTGTTAAATGTTACCTATGTTTGTCAGTCGTGTATTGTTCCTGTCTTGTAGTAAATTGTTATCGTCATCACGTCGATTCCTGTCTCATCTATATTCACTCTGCCACCTGGGTTCACCATGAAGAAAAAGCATAATCGTAACACGCTCCAGCTATATTTTATATGGTCATCAGACCTTTGTACATGACACAGGTGCAAAGAAGCGGCTGGCTGACTCCACATGTATCGGAGGAGGCATGTGGTAGTCTTCACCCTCCCTAGGCCACCAGAAAGGGAATTGGCATAACGACTAAATTGGGATGGGAGAAAAATACAGAAAAAAGTGAAAAAAAAAAAAAAAAAAAAAACATTAGCATTGCTGTGCTAACACTTTTGAGTTACTTTGAAACTGTGTGATTAATCCAGAGATTTGGGTGATGTACCCTAGTCTGCTATTATTTTTCAAACCATGTCAGTCTAATTAGAATTGTCAATCTAGCTAAAAACAAAGAAAAGTGCAGTGCATTTTAGCAATGGAGACAACGCTCCTCCATGACGGCATCAAGCAGCGTATTTTGTTATTGTTTGGAGCAAGAGACTATAGCGGCTGAAAATTGTACGTTTAAAGGTATGTTATACTAGCAAGTAGTAACATATATCATGTAATGTTATCATACCTTTTACGTTATTTTTTCTTACAGTGAAACAATTTGGTCTGGGGTGCTGAGGGACTCACTATAAACCACATGTCTGTGTACGTCTTATGTGTTTTTGCCTCAGTCTCTATTGATGCATTGGCATACCGTATCACTTGATGGGGGAGTTAATCAACGCAGACCCTAAAAACAACATCAAATACCAAAAGACACGTGCAAGACTCAAGCAGTGGATTCAATTTGGCCGCGCAGTGTGTTTTGAAGTGCTGCGGAGTAGCCAACGGCATTTTTGCTTCCTTCATTCCTTTAATTTTAATGATGTGCTTCCTATCCTTAAGTAAAGTCTTCCGTGGTAGGAGCTGAAGCCAGTGAGGGTTTATAACTCCTTTGAAATCAGATGTAAGTTATATATTTAGTTTTGCTGCTTAAGTTGCTGTAGGCACAAGAGATTAATTGGCACATCATAAGCTTTCCCTTCAGTGATGGTATACCTTCATTATTTCAAGCGTGAGTTGAGACCAAAAAAGTTAATTACGTAAGTACGTAAAGTAAAAATATACATAGGAGAGTCAGTGGTACTTGGCTACTCACCTGAAAGTTTCTTGACTTTCTCCTCACTTGTCAAACGAGATCAGGAGACACCGTCAGGAGAGACGGTTCCCTCAACACTTCACGGCTTTCCATCTGCCGTGTAAATAAGTTGGGTGTGAAATAAATCGTGTGTACAAGTGTTTCTCATGAATTCCGCTCCAGGATTTCACATACCGTAGCCCAACATTCACGGGGGCCTCAATCAAACTGTATTCACATCACTCCCAAATATGTTCAATAAAACATTTCACAAAGGGTACATGTTTAGCTGTTTGCCTCTCTTGGTTTGTCTTTGTATGTTAATGGGGAGAAAAGTACTCTTTACAAAGGTTCGTCATTTTTCCGACTGCTCCGTGACATCTCCGGGACGACTCCGAAACGTTCAACCGGATCCCGTCTCCCTCCCTCCGCATGCAGTGCCGGGGACATCAGCGCGGCAGGAAAGAGATGAAATATTTATGCTAATTGTTGCGAAACTTCCCACAAAAGAAGACAAGAGACAAATGAAGAGGAGCTGTCAAGTAATGCTGTCATTATGACAAGCCCGGTGCCTATTGAGGAGCAGATATCAAAGCCTCCTCTGGTGCAGCGCTCCTGTCCCGAACGCGGCCCGCGGAAGGTCGGAACCCCTTTAAAAATATTTATAATGAAGGGCTGGCATCAGGAGAGTGTCAGGGAGCATTAGCAGACACGGGTGTCACCTCCCTGACTCACACCCTCAGGCTGCCTCTAAATGTACCTGACTCTTCCATCTCTCTCTCTCTCTCTCTCTCTCTCTCTCTCTCTCTCTCTCTCTCTCTCTCTCTCTCTCTCTCTCTCTCTCTCTCTCCTCCTCTCTCTCTCTCTCTCTCTCTCTCTCTCTCTCTCTCTCTCTCTCTCTCTCTCGCTCTCTCTCTCTCCTCTCTCTCTCTCTCTCTCTCTCTCTCTCTCTCTCTCTCTCTCTCTCTCTCTCTCTCTCTCTCTCTCTCTCTCTCTCTCTCTCTCTCTCTCTCTCAGGTCTGACATGAAGGCTGAGATGCAGCCCCTGAAAAAGTTTGCATATTCCCCAAGAACAAGAGCACACACATCGCAGAAGAAAAAGAATGGGATGATTAAACAAGTGAAACAGTAGGCGGGCATAAATACAAATTGTACAATTCCAGAGACCCCGACTTCATTTGCATCGCTTTGTGTACACGGTGTGTGTGTGTGTGTGTGTGTGTGTGTGTGTGTGTGTGTGTGTGTGGGCGCCTTGTATAAGATTGTGCACCAGATTTGTTTTCGTGTTTTGTTTTGTTTTGAGTTTTTTTTTTTTACTCTAAAACAAGTGTTTTTGGTTGTCATCTTTTGTTAATATAATGATGATTCAAAAAGTCATTGATTTGCATGGATAAAATTTTTTTGGCAGAAAATATTTGTTGTGTTTTTCTGTCTGTGTCAGTTTTTAGTTTATGCAAAACAGCATTCATTTTTCAACTTGGAATCCTTAACTGAGGCAAACTCTGGTTTAGCCAGAGGAGATCTCTTGTAATGTGGCTCACTCCTTGGAGCGTACTGTTGATCAAAGGCCCATTAGAAAGTATCCTTAAGGGGGAAAGACATGTGCTTGATCTCTGCTTAATTAGGGTTAGGTCTGCTCCTTAATTGTTCATTTTGCAGTGAGCAAGGGATCTTAACTACTGTACGCTGGTATTCTTATCATACTTGTGATTTCAAGGCTTGAGTTGCTAAAATGCCACTAAAATGCTAAAATGCCACTAAACGGTTTAACAGGGAGAATTATGAAATCTACGTTCATTATTCTGTGTTATATACAGATCATTGTTATTTTGTTTTAATTTGAATTTCAAATCATATTTCCGCCCCAACATTTCGGGGTAATTGTCTCCTGCTGGAAAATATTCCCTTTTCATCCCTTGTTGTGCCATAACACAAGAGATTGTCAGGTCACAACCCCCCCCCCCCCCCCCATCTGATGTGTGGTACAAATCTTACCAAGAGCTAGCGTCCTGAAGGCTTGAGTGGATGACTCTTGGCAGAAGAATATTTGCTCTGGTACCCGACAAGACAAGACACAGAAGTATAAGCAGTGAACTGGTTAATAAAATAATTGCATTGCGGTGGCTCGCTTTAGTCACGAGCAACACAATCCCGCTTGACGCCGGCGGCTCTGTCCAAATGAGCGGGGAGCCGCCAGACGGCGAGAGACGAGGAAAGGAGAAAGGCCGCTTCCCAGGCAGCCAGAGATGAAACGGAAGGAGCCCAGGACCCCGTTTCTCTCTCTCCTCTTGGTAAAAAGACCTGAGGGCCATCGCCCCCATCATCACCCCCATCATCATCATCTCTGATATTATTCTCTCTCTCATTATCCTAGTATCCAGGACCACCTGAGGGGGGTCGGACAGGCATGGGCCCGGGCTAGCTGGGGGGGGGGGGGGGAGGCGGACAACCCAGGGGGTCTTGGTTTGGGAGGGGTTGGGGTGTGAGTCCTACTACCCACTATCTACACACCCTAACGTCAGCCTATAGCCTTGTCCCGAGTTCAGCGATGTCCGTTTCGTCTTACAGGCCTGGCTAAAGTGTAAATGCAAATAGCTAAAACAAAAGAGTTCTTGAGTCCCCCCCCCACCCCACCGCTGCCCCCCACCCTCCTTGCTTTTCTTTCTCTCCCACTCTCACTCTCTTCAAAGGCTCCAGCCACGACTCACTGCCCAAGGGTTAATTAGGATGAACCAACAGCCACGCGATCAGAGAGAATAAGAAATATCCAAAGGTGAAGACATCTTCCTAGAATGATGTTGTCAGCATTATATACCCCCCCCCCCTACCTTTTTATTATCTGTACAATGAAAGAGCGCACCTCCCAGTGACTTTCAGGGAACAGCCAACCTCACACACATTTGAGATTTTAAGTGGATTAAGCTAAAACTCATATCTCCTTTTTATATTTGACAGACCTACTCCTCTATGTCCCCCCCCTTCAGGTCCCTCGAGTGTCGTCTCACTCTTTGAGACAAAGGACACCGGGCCGGTGGTCACAAAGTTCACGAGCGAGCGGTTGCGACGGGCGATTGGCAAATGTGGGTATAATTAGATTGTTCATCTGTGGCTCGCTGGGTGACATTTGGTTCATGTTCGAGTGCCTGTCTTGGTGATTCTTCCCTCACTCTTGAAGGTTAGCGTGGGATTTCCCAGAGTGGTGGGGGGAATGAGGGGAATCAGAGGGAAGGCCACCGATGGGATTATGGGAGCGTGACAATTCAGGATTACCTCTGCTTTAAACAAACACTCCTGCGGGTCGGAAGATCAAGATTCTAATGAGAGTTGGACGACAAAGAACAACCTTGAAAGTAAGAGAGGTGGGTACTGTGTGATTTTTCATATTGTTGATATTGGTTGAGGTCGGCATTAATGATAATATATTATTGCGATATGATTCCTTTAGACGTTCCCGACGCATACTGGAGAGTGTTATTCACTTAGCTGCCATATTGGTTGACTCTGATGCAACGAGAGGTAGCAGAATGTTATTTGATTCCACAATGTGTTTCCTGTAAAAACAAGAAGCTAGGGAGGGACTTGTCATGGATATTGATTGTAGGCATTTATACTGGCCAATAGTGCTGAATGTGCATTAAAGTCGACCTATTATCTAGCAAGCTAATGTTAGCAACATAGGTTAGCAACATTACGCAACATAACGTTAGCTAGCAAGCTAACATTGAATATTTGTTCAATTTAGTTAAAGAGGCAGAGTGCTAGCTCAGTTACAATATGCTATAAATGTCATTCTAGAAAGCATTTCATTGGATGCTAAATTAGTATATGTGTAGCAGGTGCCACCTAGCACCTGCCACGAAATTCGACCGTGCCTCGAGTGGGAGTCGAACCCCGAGCGTCTGCACCGGGGCCAGCATCGCAAACCGCTGCGCCAAGAAGGGAATTCCCCCCTAAGCGCTCAGTTTGTATGCCTCTGGGGAGTGAGTTTTACACACTTCTATGTGCCGTAGTCACACTATCGCGGCACATATCCGTTACATTCACCCCCCCTAAACTCACACCACCCAAGGCATCCGGGTCACGGCACCACTGTAGCAGGTGCCACCTAGCACCTGCCACGAAATTCGACCGTGCCTCGAGTGGGAGTCGAACCCTGAGCGTCTGCACCGGGGCCAGCATCGCAAACCGCTGCGCCAAGAAGGGAATTCCACCCTAAGCGCTCAGTTTGTATGCCTCTGGGGAGTGAGTTTTACACACTTCTATGTGCCGTAGTCACACTATCGCGGCACATATCCGTTACATATGCCCCTGTGTGCTGGATGAAAAACATGCAGATCAACATTTTTATTTCATGAGGCCCATTCAGTGTTTGAAATGTTCTGAAAACAACAACATGGAGACATGTTTTTACTCGTTGATTGACTGAGTTCTTGATTCAAGGGCTAAATCTCGACAATTGGTAAATATACATTTTTAATAGTATTTGTTATACTTTGTAAATGGTTTGTTTACGTTCTTAATGTTTGTAAACCACCAAGAAACCAAGGATTTGCTTTGCAAAAACTCTGGGAAATGTATTGAACACAATACCACTTGCAGCCAGCAGGTGCCAGAAACCCACATTATCGGTTTAAGCTAGCTAATGATTGATAACACTATTTGCTAGGAACAAGCATGGCTGCATTACGGTTAATTTCGCAGAGTACATTTTGAGTACATTTTACTCAAACTAAGTACAATTTTACTCAGTTTGAGTCAAATGTACTCAGTTTGAGTAAAATTTACTCTGCGAAATGTACTGTAGCTACTACCACCTACAGATGAAGCCCTTCAGATTCAGGTCCCTTCTACCACTCCTCTGTCACTTTAGAACTAGCACTCAGTTGTTAATTTTCGGGGTCTGGTGGCTGGGTCTAAACGTAAACAAAGGAAGGGTACTTAACTTAAGTGCTTCCCCAGGGAGGGGGTCGGGGGCTACTGCCCTCAGACCCCCAAGATAATTTGTATATGGGCAGTCTGACTTGGGGTACTGACCATATATTAGTGTTGCAATGCATGATAAATAAACAGTGAAAAAAGCGAAGAAATCGGATGGCGCTGGGACATTTGGGACAAATAAAAATGTAAGATGAAAATCTCCCCAGCCTGTGGGAGGCAGTGGAGGTGTGAAATCTAGCCCGGTCCAGAACAATAGGAGTCACAAAATCAGTTTGGAGTGGAGTGGTGGAGTAGTGGTAGAGGAGCAGTAGATGCTTGACTATTCATGGCTTCATCTGTAGCATGGTAAACACGTTTGCTTAACTATCCACAGACCTTTTTTGCTATCCACAATAACACATAATAAAACTGATAAAACCAGTAATGTTAGTGTTAACCTCCTAATGCTGCTTTTACTATGCGGTAGCTTGTGGAACTTAAAGGGGCACTTCACCAAAAGAACAATGCTGATTTATTTTGCACATACTCTCACACACATGCAAAAACTCGAAACAGTTTTGCACACTTTCATTCAGTTTGACAGTTACTGGGAGTAAACGAGTTTGAATAAGGCCACCAGTGATGTCACTGGGGACATTGAATCGTGGCGTTGTTAATTACAGCTTGATGAAATGAGATGAAAACATAGCCATACCTCATCTTATAGGGACTGCTACCTTATCATTTATTTGAGCTGTAATTAACACAACGCAAGTATTCAACGTCCCCGATGACATCACTGGTGGGCATATTCTGGTGGTGCTATTCTTATAAAACTAAAAACGTGAACTACTCTTTAATGGCTCATTAGATCAGGATGACGCTTTGTCCTACTTATCAATGTGTATTTTTATAGGCCAAACTATGTGAATGATCTCCACAAAAAAAGTGATGTATTATTTAAGAATTTGTCCGATTTGCATCACAATTGATGATATGTTTGTCCTACAGCAAGGCTTGTGAAGTTAATTTCACCACATGTTGGCACATGGTCAAAAGGTGTCATTGAGGATTCACGGCGTTTCGGGGATATACCCGCTGACGACCACACGAGAGAGCAAGGCCAGTTAAAGTGGGTTCCCGTAGACGCCTGTGTCCCTCCACATTAATATACAACCTCCCATATTGTTTGCCATAACCTGTTCTTAGGAAAAATTACGAGAAGAAATAACTCAGCAGACGGCACACTGGCTTCTGTATAAACAACCCTGAGTCGCTGCACGGCCTCCAACAGATGATTAGGGCCACTTCACTGGCAATCATGATTAGCATGTTGGCTAAGCGCCACAGGTCTCCACCCACTTCCGCGCGCCATTCCAGCACACAACGCCCAGACACTGTCAATTAACCCACCGCTGTCTCCACACATAGCGAGCAGGGGCTGGGGGCACAGTGTGACGATGACACCACACCTTCCAGAGACGAAGGCGGTTGAGGGGCTTTCCACTCAACGCCTCTGACTAGGAAACACCTCATCTTTATACATGTACAGATACTAGGCCTATATTTATATCTGTACATATCCTACTCTTATTACTGTAGTTACGCTGCTGCTGGACAGTATGACTATGTTGTGGAATATTTTAAATGAGCCAAAACAGTGAACTGTAGGAGTCAAATTGTATAAAAAAGAACATAGTTTCTGGCCACAGAAAAGTATCCTCAGTTTACAATCAGAGACAAGCATGAGCGTCTGACCAGATAGTGAGAAAGAGCTCTGGTCAGACTTACAATAAATAAATAAATACATGACGACAAAAGATGACAAATTAATAACAGATATGACAAGAAAGGTAAAAAAAAAATGAGATTAGGGGTTTTGTCGAAGACAAACAAGAAAAAGAACAAGATGTGATTTACTTGGACATGTCATATCTAAGTCAAGCTGTCCTGGCCTTTAAGTTGTTTTAAGAACACCGTCAGACATTTCCAATAAGCTGTACAAATGATGTAAGTTAACATATAATAAATTGCCATTACAACTACTATCTTTACACATGTACATGTACATACATCTGATTAGCACTACACTCAGTAGTACTCATTTGTATATTTTGTACCCAGTTTAATATCCTGTACATTTACATTTACATTTACATTTAGTCATTTAGCTGACGCTTTTATCCAAAGCGACTTACAAGTTCTGTGCGACAAGACAGCAAGAAGGGTATAACTCTATCAGCTGAGTAACAATGTTCATCAAAGTGTTGCGTGTTACAGTGTAGGTTAGTTTATTAGGACAAGTGCATGACATTAAGGTTAGTCGGGGTTAGATTTTTTTCTTTTTCTTTTTTTTTATCATTTCAGATAATGGTTGAAGAAGTGAGTCTTTAGTCGACGGCGAAAGATTGGACGGGATTCGGCTGTCCTAACTGGGATGGGTAGTTCATTCCACCATTGTGGGGCAAGGACTGAGAATAGGCGGCTTCTCTTTGATGACCCTCCGGGAGCTTGGATAGGAGTAGGTCTGAGGCGGCCAGAAGATGCAGAGCGTAGGGGTCTTGAGGGTGTGTAGTTAGAGACCATTGACCGGAGGTAGGCGGGAGCGGTTCCCTTTGCCGCACGGTATGCTAGGTCGAGGGCCTTGAAGCGGATACGTGCAGCAATGGGGAGCCAGTGCAGGTCCCTAAGAAGTGGGGACACCTTGCTGTTGCAATTTGCACTCTGGTTGGATGACAAACCTCTTTTCATTGTACTGCACTTGTGCTGTATAATGACAATAATTTGATCTAATCAAATCTATACTCTTCCTTCTTTGTCCAGACACACTATGTGTTACGACTAGGCGTATAGAACCCAATATGCAGACAAAGAGAAACGGCAGACAGGTCTTGTTAAAACCCGGTATGGGTATATTTTATACAACAGCAAAAGACAGGTATCCAGGCAGAGGTCGATTTACACGGGGAAGAATCCCGTACAGTCCAGGGGGCATGTGTGGGGCAGGGTAGTCAGACAGGCAGGGGTCGATACACGGGTTACAGGGTAGTCAGCCAGGCAGGGGTCAAAACGAGTACAGGTCCTCATACGTTCCGGGAAAAGGCAAGTTGAGTTGTCAGGCAGGCGGAGGTCAGAACACGTTTATCCAGAGTCAGAGATCATGGTGAAGAGCCAGGTATAGGACTGCGGGGAAAGGAGGACAACAAAGGGTTAGGCACGGTCAGAGAACAACGGACTAAATAACTATACGAGAGCAGAATAACACAACTAACTGGGAAACACGAAGTTACGATCTGGCAGCATCATGATATCTGAGGCGGGGTTATATCGCTGACGTGATTGGCCCCCTGACAGCAGCCCACCTGAACTCCATACCTGACTAACGAGAGAGAGAGAGAGAGAGAGAGACAGAGAGAGAGAGAGAGAGGGAGAGAGAGAGAGAGAGAGAGAGAGAGAGAGAGAGAGAGAGAGAGAGAGAGAGAGAGAGAGAGCGACTAGCCAGGCAGTGACTGTGACACTATGATAGAATCAAGAATCAAGAGGTTTATTTGTCACATACATACCAGGGCATACAGTGAAATGCGGGTGGTCTTGCCCGCATTGATTGTCAAAATACAATATAAAATCGAATAAAATAGGCATAGAAAAAATAAAAAGATAAGACACAAGATATGCATGGTAAAAAAAAGACATGCACTTCCGGTTTGGCGAGGAGCAGGTAAGCAGCTGCAGAACAGAGCTCCCGGTCCAAAATTCAAGAAAGGTAATAAAAAGTTACAAAACACGATAAAAAGTAACAACTCGAAGATAAAAGAACGATGACAAGACCCAGTGCACAAAACTCGAGGAGAAGTGAGAGAAGAATGACCCCCGACAAAGAAAATACAACAAAGGGAAAGGTACAACAAGAGGGGGTGACGCAGCAGGTAAAACAAGCTAACACAGCGTTAGACCACAGCGAGGCCTGGCTGGAGACGGAGCTACAAGCTAACATGGAAGCTAACATGATCAATATGCAAGCAAGTATTCAGCTCAGGCTAGAAGCAATGCAGAACGCTAAAGATGCTAACATGCAAACCAACACGCAGACTGGACTCGATGCAATACAGAATATTCAGAGGAGCATGTTGGCAAATTCAAAGGAAATAAAAGCGTTAGACAACAGCGAGGCTGGAGACAAAGCTACAAGCTAACATGGAAGCTAACACAATGAATATATAGCATTCGGATCAGGCTAGAAGCAATACAGAACGCTAACGATGATAACATGCAAACCAACACACAGACTGGACTCGATGCAATACAGAATATTCAGAAGAGCATGGAGGCAGGGCGGTTAGGTGGCGTAGCGGAGATTGCGTTCGTCACCAACCCCGGAGCTGTGAGCTGGATTCGCCTGTTCGAATCCAGCTCACAGCTCCGGGGTTGTCACCAGCTTGGCTGGCCGTTCACACTAATACAATTGGCTGTATTAGAGGGTGGGAGAAGCTGGCGGGGTGGGTCCGGGTCGTTGTAAACAGCGACTCCTACAGTTCGGTCGGGGCGCCTGCTAAGCGCGGATAGGACCTGAGTGGGATAGTGTGATCCTTCCACACGCTACGCCCTCTCAGGGAGGATCCGCGCTGCCAGGTGAAAAGAAGCGGTTGATTGGATGGACGTGTGTCGGAGGAAGCACGTGATAGCCTCCACTCTCCCAGATGATCTGACTGTGGGGGGTAAGTGCGCAGCGACCAGGAAGGGGATTGGGAATTGGCATACGACTAACATTGGGATGGGAGAAAATCGGAGGAAAATGGAGGGGGGAAAATATCAAAAAAAAAAAAAAAAAAAAAGAGCATGGAGGCTAATTCAAAACAAATAAAACGAATGACCCCCAAAAGAGGGACAAAAAGACGCTGGATACAACCGGACCAACCGGGACTCGGGCACCGAGGCCAACCGGATCATCCGAGATGCAAGCAAGGAGACCGCCCAGGCTGGCCAAGATGCGAGCATTGAGGCCACACACACCAACCGCCTCAAACCTCGCATAGAAGGTATTGAGATCATTTGCTAAGGAGATTCAGATTCAGATTCAGATTCAGATTCCTTTATTGAGCCATTTGTGTAAAACACATTGGTAATTGTTGCAGCAATACAGTGTATGCATTTTTCTTTTTTTCACAGTAAACAAACACCAACACAGACAAGAAACGAAAACAGTGCAGTGGGGGATTAATCAATAAATAAAATACATATATATATATATAAAGTGAAGTGTGCAGAGATCCAGTACGGACTAGTGCAGTGCAGTCAATGTCATTTAGCCAGTGTCACTTGGGGGCAGAGGGGGGGGGGGGGGGGGGGGGGGGGGTACCGAGGGGGGGGGGGGGGGGGCTGAGGCATTGATCAGCCTGGCGGCTGAGGGGAAGAAGCTCAGTCTGTGTCGAGCTTTCACAGCCTTTGGGATCCTCAGCCTTCTCCCAGAGGGAGCAGGGTGAAGAGGCTGTGACCGGGGTGGGATGGGATGTCACTGTTCAGTTTGAGGGAGGTGCCTTTGTAGTCTGTCATCGTTTTGAGGCCCTGCCACATAGCTCTGGAGTCAGCCTGTTCAAACTGAAGTTCAATTTTATTCCTGTAGCGCCGTTTTGCCTCTATTACTGTCCTCCTTACGTTGTATCGCGCCACCTTGTGGTCATTCATGTTGCCTGCCACCAGCCCGGCGTTGTATGCTGTGGTGCGCGCTTTCAGAGCTTCACGGACGGATTTGTCTACCCAGGGCTTTTGATTTGGGTAAACTCTAATTATGGTAGTGGGGATTGTTTCTTCCACCAAAGTACGAACAAAGTCCAGCACATATTATTTGAGAGTGAATGGATGTTATGACTCGAGACACACTGCAGATAACACACATTAGTTGGGAAAATTGGGTCTTGATTCGGAACATATAATATATATAACATGTACTAGACTAAACTGTAGACACTAACACACATGAAGCACAACCAAGAAGATGGGGAACATGGGGCAACACATTCGGAGACCTGACCGGGAGCTCTGGAACTGTACTATCATATGAAAGATAAAAATTCTAATAAAATGTTGGACAGTAATAGGGGCATTGGAGAATCCCCACTGGGGTATCTCCGTCGTTATAGGAGGGGCCCTCTCCAGGAGAGCCGTACCCCGCCAGCCCGCCAACGGGGGTAAAAACCTGGGAAGTGCCAATTGTCTTTAATCCTTTTTTTTCCTGAGTTATGTTAGAATAGCAGTTGCTCTAAATGTGCACATGGACAATTGTGAAGGACAAGAATTCAAAATGTTGGACATGAAGAGGGGGCTTGGAGAATCTCCTTGGGGGGATATCTCCGTCTCTAGGGGGGGGCTTCTTCAACAGGAGAGCTGATTCCCCTCCAAACCGCCAACGGAGGAAAGAGTGCTAGTCATATGGCTTATTTCATCTTCATTTCATTTTTTCTTATTGTGTTGTCTGTTATTTTTTCATAAATGTATATAGTGATATCAGTGACATGGGAGGTACAGAGGTGGGCGGGCTGAGTTCAGTGGGGGGGAATGAATGGGGGTCAGAGCGGCTGAGCTATGCCCAGTGGGGTCCTATGTGTTGCGGGGTCGGTGCGCGTGGGGTGGGGCTCTCGGTGACACGGGAGGTAGCAGGCTTGGCTCGGTGGGGGAGAGAATCGGTCCCTCTCCTCTACTGGGCCTGGCCCAGTTGATTCAAGGAACCCGTGTGGCTGGGGGCCCGGCTCCGCGCACATTGGCCTGGGATATGTGGGAGTTCTACGGGCTTGGCTCAGGGGGGGGGGGATGTCGGGGGGGAGCCATCGTCTCTGCGGTTTGGCCCAGGAGAGTGGGGTCTCGTGGGTTGTGGGTTTGTGGTGCGTGGGGTGGGGTGCTTGGTGACATGGGAGGTAGCGGGCTTGGCTCGGTGGGGGGGAGTACCTCCCCTCGCCCCTCTACTGGGCCTGGCTGGCCCAATCAAATTCAAGGGACCCGTGTCGCGGAGTGCTCGGCCCCGCATGGGACGGACCTGGGATGTGGGGGAGCCCGGTTTCTAGGGGTGGATTGCGGAAGGGGGGGGGGCCCTCTTATGGGGGTATAAGCAGCTGAACGACGCCATATTCAAGGGACCCACATTTGTATATTGTTATGTTATGGATGTCATTGTAAGTATTGTCTAAGTATTGTATGTCTATAAATGTTAAATAAAAATGTAAGTAAAAAAAAAATACATGCTAGATTCCTGAGAAACTGGTTCTTATATACACTACTATGCAATATACAATGTACAATGTTAACTCTTTCTGTATCTAAACTATACAGTACCTCCTTTTAAAGTGTTTCCAAAGATTCTATTTTTTAAAGTGACATTTTGTTTAGTGATTAAAAGTGATTTTTTTTCGGTTGCCACATGAGTGGTGTGTGTGTGTGTGTGTGTGTGTGTGTGTGTGTGTGTGTGTGTGTGTGTGTGTGTGTGTGTGTGCGTGTGTGGCTGTGTGTTTACTGGTTGAGTGGAGAGTTCAGTGTTCAGTGTTCTGATGGCCTGGGGGAAGAAGCTGAGTCGGAGTCTCTCTATTCTTGCAGTGTGTGACCGTAGGCGCTTGCCTGAGCGCAGCAGCTTAAACAGGCTCTTGTTGCGGTGGTGAGGGTCTTTCATAATTCTGCAGGCTCTGGATTTGCACCTCCTGTTATATAAGTCCTGCAGGGGTGGTAGTGCAATACCCGTAGTACGCTCAGCTGAGCGCACCACTCTCTGGAGTGCCTTCCTGTCCTGTGCCGTGCTGTTTCCAAACCAGGCAGTGATGTTTCCAGTCAGAATGCTCTCTACAGCCCCGGAGTAGAAGGAGTGGAGTATCTTCCCCGATACTCTGAACTTCCTTAGCTGTCTCAGGTGATAGAGGCGCTGTTTCGCCTTTTTCACCACAGAATCTATGTGTGTAGACCATGTCAGGTCCTCTGTGATGTGGACTCCCAGGTACTTGAAACTGCTCACCCTGTCCACGATAGCCCCGTTTATCCACAACGGCGTGTGTGTCCCCTGCTGTATTCTCCTAAAATCCACAATCAGCTCTTTGGTTTTACCAATGTTCAGGAGTAGGCTATTGTCCCGGCACAATTCATCAACCTCCTCCCGATAGGCCTTCTCGTCATTGTTAGAGATCAGCCCCACCACCACCCTGTCGTCCGCAAACTTCACTATGGAGTTGGAGCTAAACCTGGCCACACAGTCATGTGTGTACAGTGAGTACAGCAGGGGGCTCAGAACGCAGCCCTGGGGGGACCCGATACTCAGGGTGATTTTGCTGGAGGTATGACCCCCCACCCTGACCGCCTGGGGCCTGTCACTTAGAAAGTCCAGGATCCAGGCGCTCATGGCGGAGCTCAGACCCAGATCGATCAGCTTGTCAACCAGTCTGGTGGGGACTATGGTGTTGAAAGCTGAACTATAGTCAATGAACAGCAATCTCACATAGCCCCCCTTCTGACTGTCAAGGTGAGATAGTGTGTTATGCAGTACTTGGGAGACCGCATCGTCAGTGGACCTGTTTGCCCTGTATGCAAACTGCAGTGGGTCCATGTTACTAGGGAGGGAGGCACAGATGTAATCCTTGATGAGCCTCTCAAAGCAGTTCATGACCACAGAGGTGAGTGCCACCGGTCTGTAGTCATTCAGGCTTATTGGAGAGGAGTTCTTTGGCACAGGGATTATGGTTGACATCTTGAAGCAGGCAGGGACCACGGACTCAGCCAGATATATATTGAATATGGATGTAAATACTGGGGCCAGCTGGTTTGCACAGGACTTAAGTATTCGTCCTGTTATCCCATCTGGGCCAGCCGCTTTCCGAGTATTTATACCCTTAAACATCAATCTCACGCTGTGTTCCGCCAATGAGAGTGCCCCCCCCCCCCCCGTGGATGAGCCCCCCGTTCCCGTGGATTTCACAAGACGTGTCAGGACAACAGCAGCTGTGGCTGAGACAGTTGCCTCCAGAAGCTCTGCCCATAAAGCAAACAGAGCGTTTTGATTAAAAGCAGAATATCTAGTTAATATTAACAATAAAAAGACTCATAAATAGTGGAGAAATCTTTAGCTTGTTGTAACTGAGGGGTACAATTCCCTGACTGTATTACTAGATATGATACTTACTACCACTACCTTTGTACTTAATATTCGGCCACCCAGTACACGGCATAAATATATTATGATGAACACTGTCACGTAGATGAAACGGATCCAACACAAATGTACGAATTAGAAATAGGTCTTTATTTCTACACAGCGATGGTGTGTAGAGCAAGCACTTAATCAAATCAATCACATTTATGAATGGAAATTAGTATGCACTTTTATGGCAAGAGTATTCGTCGGTATATCAATAGAGAATGTCCAATCTCTGAAGGCGCAGGTGGTACATATACGACCTGGAATAGTTTAAGGAATAACAGCAATGATACTTTAATGATTATATACTGGATACGCTAGGGGGGGTTAATCCGGTCGCTTGTAAGCCGACAGGAGTAGGAAGGGGGGGGGGGTAGAATCCGGCTGCCTCATCCGGCCAAGGGTATCCCAGGTGAACCCACTGTAGTGCCGTTCAATGCGCCGGCGATCCTTGGACCACAGATGAAAGCAGGTGGACTCTTTGTGGGCCGGCGTCATCCGGTCCACGGAGGAGAGACGTGAAGCGACCTCGTCTTGCAGAGCGTCTCCTCACCTTGCGTCCTCTCCAGGGGGGGGGTTCCAACACACGGCAGTGTCGGGGGTCTTTATCCATGGAATAATCAAAGTATACAAAGCATAATCCGTGCCTGGGAAGGCGGGCTGTCGTCGGTAGAATAATCCGGTATACAGGTCCACTCGCTCGTCGGCTCTGGGGCTCCTCGGGTGCAGCTTCACGTGGGGTCAACCACCCTGGATAAGCAGCCAGTTCTCTGCCGAAACGATGGGGTACTGACTACGGTAGTATTCTCACCGCACGAAGCACTATATATTAACAGACTATTATTAGCTTAATAGACTACGTCCAACTCGACGATATAGTGCCAAATATGACTATTCAAATATTAATATACACGATGTCTCAATACCGATGGTAGGCGAACTTGGCCTTACTCCCACACGTGGCGTCGCGGGGAGGCTTTACGTCTGTGACTCTATTGGAGGGTAAGAAACTGGACTGAAAAGGAAGTCCTACTTTAGTAGCGCAGTATATATACGCACTATGAACAAATAGTCCCATTAGTGGTGCGGTAGTCAGATTCCTACGCGGAACTAGGACTTGTTCGTACATGTGGAGCGGTACGTTTGAACTGGGTCTGAGGGGTATGGCAGCCTGGCACCAAGGTCTCGACCAATAGTAGAATGGAGACTATTATGGGATGTTCAGTAGGCTAGAATGGATATTCAATGCATATTGTACAAGGAATATACAAGGGATATCAGGGAATATTAGAGAATATACAAATACAATTAAATATATATTAGTGCTGTCAGGCGATTAAAATTTTTAATCTAATTAATTACAGGTTTTGTAATTAATTAATCTAATTAATCGCATTTTAATCGCATATTTATATTTCATATTCATATAAATATTTAAAATTCAAGGACATTACATTATTGTAGCAGGTGACTGATCAATTAAATACACCAAGAAGAATGCTTTAGAAATCAATTTTATTAAATAAATAAAATAAATAAAATGAAAACATACCTCTCAATAAGGTAACATTTGTTGCTGATACAGCTAACAGTTTACACTAAGCTACAGTATCCTCAAATCAGGGTCTACTGCAGGGTCTACTGCAGGATCTAGTGCAGGGTCTACTACAGGGTCTACTGTATGCATGACATCTATTCCTCAGCTTGTTTACATTGTCTGAGTGTAAGGCTGCCCTCTTCTTTTGGACTATGTGACCTGCAAGTGAAGAATGCTTTAGAAATCAATTATATTAAATTGAATAAATAAATAAATAAAATGAATGAAAACATACCTCTCAATAAGGTAACATTTGTTGCCGATACAGCCAATAACAGTTTACACTAAGCTACAGTATCCTCAAAAATCAGGGTCTAGGCAGGGTTTACTACAGGGTCTACTGTATGCATGACATCTATTCCTTGAGCCAATTGCTAAGACAAACAAGCTTCAGCTTGTTTACATTGTCTGTGTGTAAGGCTGCCCTCTTCTTTTGGACTATGTGACCTGCAAGTGAAGAATGCTTTAGAAATCAATTTTATTAAATTGAATAAAATAAAATGAATGAAAACATACCTCTCAATAAGGTAACATTTGTTGCTGATACAGCCAATAACAGTTTACACTAAGCTACAGTATCCTCAAAAATCAAAACAGCCCACAGCAAGCTAGTGTCTGGGGGCATGACTACAGGGTCTAGTACAGTGTCTACTACAGTGTCTGGGGGCATGACTACAGGGTCTAGTACAGTGTCTACTACAGTGTCTGGGGGCATGACTACAGGGTCTAGTACAGTGTCTACTACAGTGTCTGGGGGCATGACTACAGGGTCTACTACAGTGTCTGGGGGCATGACTACAGGGTCTACTACAGTTTCTGGGGGCATGACTACAGGGTCTACTACAGTGTCGGGGGTCTTTATCCATGGAATAATCAAAGTATACAAAGCATAATCCGTGCCTGGGAAGGCGGGCTGTCGTCGGCAGAATAATCCGGTATACAGGTCCACTCGCTCGTCGGCTCTGGGGCTCCTCGGGTGCAGCTTCACGTGGGGTCAACCACCCTGGATAAGCAGCCAGTTCTCTGCCCGAAACGATGGGGTACTGACTACGGTAGTATTCTCACCGCACGAAGCACTATATATTAACAGACTATTATTAGCTTAATAGACTACGTCCAACTCGACGATATAGTGCCAAATATGACTATTCAAATATTAATATACTGACTACAGGGTCTAGTACAGTGTCTACTACAGTGTCTGGGGGCATGACTACAGGGTCTACTACAGTGTCTGGGGGCATGACTACAGGGTCTAGTACAGTGTCTGGGGGCATGACTACAGGGTCTAGTACAGTGTCTGGGGGCATGACTACAGGGTCTAGGGGCATGACTACAGGGTCTAGTACAGTGTCTACTACAGTGTCTGGGGGCATGACTACAGGGTCTAGTACAGTGTCTACTACAGTGTCTGGGGGCATGACTACAGGGTCTAGTACAGTGTCTACTACAGTGTCTGGGGGCATGACTACAGGGTCTAGTACAGTGTCTACTACAGTGTCTGGGGGCATGACTACAGGGTCTAGTACAGTGTCTGGGGGCATGACTACAGGGTCTACTACAGTGTCTGGGGGCATGACTACAGGGTCTAGTACAGTGTCTGGGGGCATGACTACAGGGTCTAGTACAGTGTCTGGGGGCATGGTCTACTACAGTGTCTGGGGGCATGACTACAGGGTCTGGGGGCATGACTACAGGGTCTAGTACAGTGTCTGGGGGCATGACTACAGGGTCTAGTACAGTGTCTGGGGGCATGGTCTACTACAGTGTCTGGGGGCATGACTACAGGGTCTACTACAGTGTCTGGGGGCATGACTACAGGGTCTACTACAGTGTCTGGGGGCATGACTACAGGGTCTACTACAGTTTCTGGGGGCATGACTACAGGGTCTACTACAGGGTCTGGGGCATGACTGCAGGGTCTAGTGCAGGGTCTAGTGCAGGGTCTACTGTATGCATGACAAATCTATTCCTTGAGCCAATTGCTAAGACAAACAAGCTTGTTTACATTGTCTGAGAGTAAGGCTGCCCTCTTCTTTTGGACTATGTGACCTGCAAGTGAAAATAGCCTCTCACATGGCACAGAGGTAGCAGGAGTAGCCAGATATTTGCGAGCAAGAGGAGACAGCTGTCCATAGGCTTTTGCGTGAGCTGCCCACCACTCCAGTGGACAGTCATTCATTCCGATGCTGGGCTCAGCTTTGTAGAGGTCTAATTGTCCTGACAGTACCCTGACTTCATCTGAATCAGAGTCTGAAGACAGCAGGAGGAGGGTCCTCTTCGCTGGTGGCTCGTCCTCTGTGGCTTGTGGAGCAGCTTTGTCTGCTTCTGGTCCTGGCAGCATCTCTTTAAGCCAGGTCCACACCTAATAAGAGGGACAATTAATTAGTTGCATAGGACTTTTCATGACAGCCTAAGGACTTAACACTGGTCTTCTCATTCACACACACACCTCATCCCTCTCGTCCTTTGGTACGCTCTTCAAGTCCTTGAATCGCGGGTCGAGGGCTGTAGCCAGCTTCAGCCATCTGTTGAGGGTCGCTTTGCGTGCGTCCAGGTCCTTCGTGAAGCTGGCCTTGAACTTTACCATGTAGCCCGGATCCTCCTCGTTGAGGTCCATGATGCGGTTTAGGTGGCAGAGTGCGGGGAGCACCACAGAGCATGAGACGTAGGTTTCCCCTCCAAGGAGCTCAGTCACATACCTGCAGTGAAACAAGAGAGCGAGAGAGAAAGAGGTGAAGGTGTGTGTATGAGAGGGAGATAGGTGTGTGTATGGGGGAGAGAGGGGGGGTGAGGTGTGTGTATGGGAGAGAGATAGGTGTGTGTATGGGGGAGAGAGGGGGGGGGGTGAGGTGTGTGTATGGGAGAGAGAGGGGTGAGGTGTGTGTATGGGGGAGAGAGGGGGGGGTGAGGTGTGTGTATGGGAGAGAGATATGTGTGTGTATGGGGGAGAGAGGGGGGGGTGAGGTGTGTGTATGGGAGAGATAGGTGTGTGTATGGGGGAGAGAGGGGGGGGGTGAGGTGTGTGTATGGGAGAGAGATAGGTGTGTGTATGGGGGAGAGAGGGGGGGTGAGGTGTGTGTATGGGAGAGATAGGTGTGTGTATGGGGGAGAGAGGGGGGGTGAGGTGTGTGTATGGGAGAGAGATAGGTGTGTGTATGGGGGAGATTGGGGGGTGAGGTGTGTGTATGGGAGAGAGAGAGTGGGGTGTGAGGTGTGTGTATGGGGGAGAGAGAGAGAGGAGGGGGGTGTATGGGGGGAGAGAGAGAGGGAGAGACACTTACCTGCAGGGCTCAAGTACAAGCTCCAGCTTCTTCAGTTTGTCACACTCTGTGGGGGTCAGCATGGACAGCTTGTGGTTCTGTTGGGCCAAAGTGGCAGTCACAGCCTCCTGGTTCCTCAGGTACCGTGAGATCATGGCCAGTGTCGAATTCCACCTTCCAATTCAATAAAATAACTATTAGTCCCACTGGGGGTTGTTAATGCAGCATGATGCAATTGTACAGAATACAAAGAAATAAACACACACACACACTAAATTTACCCTAAGCATACAACAGGTAGTTAAACAGTCTCACCTTGTGGATACATCTTGTATCATGGGCTCTTTTGCTTGTCCGAGGGCAGTCTGCTGCTGCTGCAGTTCTTCTGTACTGGCAGGGCTGTGCTTGAAGTGGCCTACAATCTTGCGGCACTTTGCCAGGGTGGTGTCAAGGCTTCTGTCCTCAAGGGAGACTGTGATGGTTCTTTGCAGCACGTGTGCAGCACATGGCATGTGCTGGAACGGCATATAGCGCGCTGCTGCTATCATATTACGGGCGGAATCAGTCCCAATAGATGTGACTTTATCTTTTATATTCCACTCCTCTATTACGGTGTTGAACTGTTCAGCACACGCATCGGCGAAATGGCGGCCCACAGTTTTGGTCACCGTTAATGCAAATGATTGCAGTTTCCACTCAGTATCGATCAAGTGCACTGTGACACCCAAATAATTATGATTGCCCACCGACGTCCAGTGATCACCCGTTAGGGCCATTGGGCCAGCCCGTGCCAACACTTCTTCCCTCGCCTCCCTCTCTGTGTCATACATGTTGTGGATCCTTTTCATCACTGTAGCTCTCGAGGGTAGCTTGTAATTTGGGTCAGACGACGCTATTCGAAATGACTCCGCTAAACCCTTATCTTCCACTATAGCTATTGGCCTACAATATTTTGCTATCCACTTCGCGACGCTGTTGGTTAGTTTGTCTGTGGTGGATTTACTCAACCGTTTGCCTAACGGTAATTCTCCAAGAGTGGTTTGACAAAGCGTGCGAGTTGCTCTGGAGCTAACGTTAGCTACACTGGAGCTGCTCGAACAACTTGCCTGGACATGTTTAGCGTTCATGTGATACGTTAGACTAGAGCAGCTTCGGTGATACGCAAATTCTTTTTGACATAAGCTACATATTACAATGGTCTTGTTTACTGTCCCATCTATATTCTTTTTGAAATTGAACTTGCCGTTCATAGGTCCCAGGAGTATCGCCTCGGGTGATGCTGACATCTTGTTCCAGCTGAGCTAATTCCATTGTGTGTTTGTTTTGTTTGATAGACGACGCATGTGTGAAGTGACGATCAAGTAGGCTACGGGTCATTCAATGGGCCAAGTTTAATACGCCCAACTCAAGCGTGGATTTCAAAATAAAAGCGCACCGATTTGCCACTTGTCTAAAGTAAATATAGGTCGGCTGTAATTAATTTTGCGTCAATTTTCATAACGCGATAATTTGCTGTGTAATTAATTAATCTAATTAACGCGATAAACTGACAGCCCTAATATATATATATAAATAAATATATATATTCGGTTTAATCTGGCCCTTCACAACAGCCACCCCCTGATTGGTCCCAGACCTAATCAGTTAAACAGAGACAGATTAATCGCGTTGTCTATTTACACATAAGGGTTTGCTGTAGGGGTCAGTCAACTTCACAAAGTCATAGGGTTATAGGGTCATGGTCATCATCGATTGTGTCTGGGAGTCGGGGCAGTTCTATGAGCCTCGCCACGGGACGGGTGTAAGTGCGACCCTGGACGAGCACTTCAGCTGCTCGGACCTTGCCGTCGGCACCGGTGATCACTTTGCTTACGCGGCCGGCCGGCCACATAGCTCTGGGCAGTGATTGATCAATAATCATGACGACTGTTCCTTCTGTCAAATTGTCTCTCTGGGCTCGCTGCAGTAGAAGCAATTCTGCTTCCTCGTAGTTAGCTGCTGACATATCAGCGGGGGACTTGCACTCCGGGTGGTACCGCAGGAATGTTCTTTGTTGTGCACTCTCTATGGACGTGCAATCGTCTATGTTAGGGTCGGTGGAGGCTACGGTGCTCAATCCACAGAACACAGACTTCTTATTTTCCACCTCCTCTGGACTTGCTTCCCTCGGGATAGGCATGGGCCACTGTCCTTCCGGGAGTCTTAGGAATGCGGGGCCGTCACTGTAGACATTGCGACGGGTGAGGTCATCCAGGGGCATCCCCCGGGTGATGACGTCAGCTGGGTTCTGTTTTGTATCAACGTAGCGCCACTCTGTTTCTCAGGTTAACTCTTCGGTTAAGTCTTGAATCTCGGTGACTCTGACTCCCACGAAGACTTTGTACTTGCATGAGTCCGATTTGATCCAGGCGAGTACCGTCGTGGAATCTGACCACAGGATTGTTCTAGACACCGGTATGGTGAGCTCACGTTGGATGAGCGTGGCTAGGTGCGCTCCGGCTAGGGCTGCGCAGAGCTCTAGACGTGGGATAGATTGTTGCTTGCGTGGGGCTATTCTCGAGCGGGCGAGGACAAATGCTGTGTAGATCTCTCCCCCCTTCTCTTGGGCCCGCAAGTAGGCTACTGATCCGTATGCGACCTCTGAGGCGTCACTGAAGACGTGTAAGTCCATTTTACATGTCTCTGGCCTCACCGTGGGTGGGAAGTAGCTTCGGCGCATATTAACACCTGGGAGTGAGTGGAGCTCCATCTCCCACTCTCTCCAGGTGGATGCAAGGTGTGCGGGAATGGGGTCGTCCCAGCCCTGGTCCTTGTCCCACAATGCTCGTACAATCATTTTTGCCCTGGTGGTGTACGGTAGAATACATCCTAGCGGGTCATATTGTGGGGCGAGTGTTGTGTACACACTCCGTCTGGTGGTCGGCGCCGCCACCGGCCTTCCCTGCTCCGTATTCAGGGGCTTGTGTCTGTAGTGAAGCGAATCTGTTTTGAATCGCCACACCAATCCCAGGGTCATCTCCTGGGCTTCTCCCGGGATTGTAGCCATCCAGGTCTCGCTGCTGGCTGCCTTGTCCTCGGAGGAGAGGCTGCGCAGTACTTGCGGATCGCTGCTGGCCCACTGCCTGAGATCAAAGCCGCCTTTGATCAATGAGGCGCAGAGTTTAATCAGGAGAGCCTCGGCTTCTTCCTGGGTTGAAAGGCTTTGTAGACAGTTGTCTACGTAGAAGCTGTTCTTTACGCTGTGTCGGACCTCTTCGTCCGCTGCCTCTTTAATGTCCATCTTTGTGACGTGTCCCGCTGTGATGAGCTTCTCAATCTCAGCGCGGTATACACTCTCTTGGGCGGGGTTCTTGGCTAAGCGCCGCTCCGTGTTCAGCAGGTACCGTTCTGTGGCGTCTGTCTTGGCGTGGAAAGTAGGCATTCCTTCTCGCCGCAGGAGTGGCGTGGCGTATCTCAACGCGCCGTTGACCGGGACTCTCTTGGTCCCTGTCTCGAGGAGGTGAATGGCGTAAATGTCATCTTTAGAGCGAATGTCTTTCTTTCCGTTCTTAAAGGGCATTTGTTCCAAGGTCCATAGCCGCTCTACGTGTTGCAGGAGTGCGGTTTCTCCCTCTGTGACTCGGGAGTGGAGACATCTAGTGGCTGTACTTCGGTTGAGAGATTTGGCGAGCGGGCCTTGGAGAGTCCATCCCAAACGGGTCTCGACTGCTGCAGGACAGCCTCGGGGTCCAGTATGAACCCGGTCTATCGGGACAATGAGGTCTGCATGGTCGGAGCCTATCAACAGGGTCGGCATAGCATTGTCTATGAGCGGGATCGGTAACTTGCGCAGATGTGCATATTTCTCCATCAGCTTGGCGACGGGGTATGTGTACCGCGACAGTCCTATTTCTTGGCTGGTGAAAGCGTCTGTAATCTGGTACCGTCGCTCAGGCTGGCCGCTTGCTGCGATAGAGAATGAGACATTCTCGCCCTTTATCGTCTTCAAATCTCGTCTTATTGTCCGAATTGTCATTTGGGTTTCGCTTCCCCGCAGCCCTAGCTGGGCCGCAGCGGAGGCGAGCAGAAGGGTCTTCTCTGACCCGTCATCGAGGACGGCGTAAGTGTCCAGGACTTTATTCTGGTAGCTTAGTGTCACACGCACTACTTTTAGGAGTACTCGGGCTCCACTGCTGCTGGCGGGATCGATGTACATGACGCTCGCTTTGCTGCTGGATGGTGCGGGTGAAGGGCGCCGTCTGTTACTGTCGTGAAGTATGTCCAGATGGGCTCCATCGCACTTGGTGCACCTTTTCTTTAAGCGGCATTCGGCTGCCATGTGTGAGCGCGCACAGCGAAAACAGCGCTTGTTGGACTTTATCCATTGACTTGCTTCCTCCGCGTTCAGCTTGGGGAAGGAGTCACATTGCGCTAGCCAGTGTTCTTTCTCACAGTAGGGGCACACTATCTTCCACTTCTCCGTTCTGGAGGGGGTACTGTGGCTCCTGCTGCTCGGTACTGACTCCGATTGGTGCATCACAGTCACCGATCTTCTTCCATCATTTAGTCGTCTGGTTCCTTCTCTGGAGCCAGGGGTGCTCCGTCCGAATGTATCTAGCCGTAGGCTGCTGACTTCTCTCGCCAGGAAGTCTGCTAGATCGAGGAGGTTCGGTTCGGGGCCAGTCGGGTCTCGGTGGTCCCTCTGTCGCCTAAAACGCTCCTGTCGAGCGGGCGGCAGCTTCTCCAAGATCCTTTCCACATTTGAGTTGGCGTAAAGTTCATGCCTCCCCTTCTCTCTCTGCGCTCCCAACATCCCTACCAGGGACTGCACTCTGATGGACAGGTCGTCCAGTGCTCGATTGTCTATTGCTGGGGGTAAGCGGTCGATGTGTCGGATCTCCTGGATCACGTAATCCCATATGCGCCCATACCTCTGGTCCAATGCTACCAGCGCTGCTGTGTATGGGGTGGTGGAAGTCGCGTAGGCGAGCGCTATATTATGTGCGCGGGGCACCTTTAAGTGCTTCAGTAGGATGGCGTATTTATGGCGTTCATCCAATACATCCACCAACATGGTCTCCAGACACATGCGGAGTTCCGTATACTGGGCCCGGTTCTCTTGGGTGAAGTCGGGTACCATAGGCGGGCCAATGTATGACGCTGACTGTGGATACATCGGCGAGCGTTGGGGGAGAGGCCTCCTAGGCGAGTCTCCTCCCGCTCCTTGGTATGGGCTGGTACCGGCAGTGTACCATGGCCCGCTTGTCCAGGTGATGTTCCTCGGTGCGGGTCGTGCGTCGTGCTCACCCGTGTATAGAGTCGGGGGTCTGTAGCGCAGCTCCGCGGGAGTATAGCCTGGGCTGTACCGGACCTCCTGGTCCGGTAGAGTACTGTGCTGTCGTCGGGCGTGGTTCTCCTCCTCTTCCTCTTCGTCTTCAGTTAGGTCATCCAGTGCTTGTAGTCTCTGGTTTAGCCTCTCCACAGGATATGCTGCTCCTTCTCGGTTGCTAGGTCTCGCTTGGACCGGTGGGGGGAGGTGGTCTGTGGGGGGTATAGACCTCGTCTGTTGGTCAAGTTCAGGGTTGTTTACTCGGCTAGGGGATGCCGCCCTGGAGGTGTGTCTAGACGAGTTCCTGGAGCCTCTGGCGGAGGGAGAGGGTGTTGTCCGTCTGATCAGCTGTTCTATTAGTTGCGCTTGCTGTCTGTCGCGCTCTGCGTCCCGTAGAGCACCAGCAGCTGCTCGCTGGCTGTCTGCTCGGTCTCGGGCCACATTCTCTTCTCTCTGAATGCGTCTTAGTTCCAGACGTATATGCTCTTCTTCGCTCCGCTGCTGGATCTGCAGTCGGTCGCGTTCAGCAGCGGCGTTCAGGCTGATGAGGAAGGCCTGCTGTAGGGTCCTCTCTGCCTCGCTGGGAGAAGGCGGTTGTATAGGGGAGCCTTCCCTCGGGGTACTCCTTGCGGAGCCTTGGAGCTCTATCTCCACGGTGCTCTCCCCGTCTTCTTCCGTGCCGAGTTCTCTCTCGGTAGCGTTGTATTCCTCCCGGGACTCATCGGGGACTACTTCTTCAGTACTGGCGGGGTGTGAAGTCATGTCTGGTTCCCACTGGTCCCCACCGTGAACTTGGTCAGTTACATTAGAGCCCGTAGGGGCCTCTATGGTCGGGGTAGTCTGGGCGTTGGGGTTAGACATACTTTTACTTTCTAGTTTTACCGCGTTTACTGTTAGTAGAAGACTAGGTTGTTGACTGACAGCGTAAGCCTCTAAGTACTGAGGGAGCCGTCGTTCGCGCTGCGGGCGTTGGTTAGGAGGATCGTTTCGTGGAGTGTTCATCATAGGCCATTTCAATATTAATAACACTATATTAATATTACACTAATTACCATCCGGCTCGAAGGACCAATTGTAACTGAGGGGTACAATTCCCTGACTGTATTACTAGATATGATACTTACTACCACTACCTTTGTACTTAATATTCGGCCACCCAGTACACGGCATAAATATATTATGATGAACACTGTCACGTAGATGAAACGGATCCAACACAAATGTACGAATTAGAAATAGGTCTTTATTTCTACACAGCGATGGTGTGTAGTAAGTAAGTAAGTAAGTAAGTATTTATAAAGCACCTTTCATACATGTCATGTAGCTCAAAGTGCTGTACACAATTATAGGCATATATAACGATAAAAGCAATAAAGTCATAGTGATCAGTTAAGATCAATGTTAAAAAAAAAATAATAATAATAATAATAATAATAGTAACGTAAAAATGAAAATAACGTAAAAACAGTCATTTGCTTACCAGTTTGGGAGAACAGGTCCGCACAAACATTTCCGCTCAGTGGCAACCGGAAATGCACTAAACCAATGCACTTGTATGGTAGGTAGCAATGTTTAGGTCTTATAATGCTAGTGTAGTTACGTTTTTATCAGTGGTCATAGTTGGGTCCATAGTGCTTTACCAAGTCCCACGGATCCATCAGTGGCCGTGTATTGTGTGCGTATGTACCCGTTCGCTCATGTGGTCAGTGGCCAGAGTTGGGTCCACAGGACTTATCCAAGTCCCATGGACCCATCAGTGGCCGCGTCTTGCGTCTTAAGTGCTTGTAGAGCAAGCACTTAATCAAATCAATCACATTTATGAATGGAAATTAGTATGCACTTTTATGGCAAGAGTATTCGTCGGTATATCAATAGAGAATGTCCAATCTCTGAAGGTGCAGGTGGTACATATACGACCTGGAATAGTTTAAGGAATAACAGCAATGATACTTTAATGATTATATACTGGATACGCTAGGGGGGGTTAATCCGGTCGCTTGTAAGCCGACAGGAGTAGGAAGGGGGGGGGGTAGAATCCGGCTGCCTCATCCGGCCAAGGGTATCCCAGGTGAACCCACTGTAGTGCCGTTCAATGCGCCGGCGATCCTTGGACCACAGATGAAAGCAGGTGGACTCTTTGTGGGCCGGCGTCATCCGGTCCACGGAGGAGAGACGTGAAGCGACCTCGTCTTGCAGAGCGTCTCCTCACCTTGCGTCCTCTCCAGGGGGGGGGGTTCCAACACACGGCAGTGTCGGGGGTCTTTATCCATGGAATAATCAAAGTATACAAAGCATAATCCGTGCCTGGGAAGGCGGGCTGTCGTCGGTAGAATAATCCGGTATACAGGTCCACTCGCTCGTCGGCTCTGGGGCTCCTCGGGTGCAGCTTCACGTGGGGTCAACCACCCTGGATAAGCAGCCAGTTCTCTGCCGAAACGATGGGGTACTGACTACGGTAGTATTCTCACCGCACGAAGCACTATATATTAACAGACTATTATTAGCTTAATAGACTACGTCCAACTCGACGATATAGTGCCAAATATGACTATTCAAATATTAATATACACGATGTCTCAATACCGATGGTAGGCGAACTTGGCCTTACTCCCACACGTGGCGTTGCGGGGAGGCTTTACGTCTGTGACTCTATTGGAGGGTAAGAAACTGGACTGAAAAGGAAGTCCTACTTTAGTAGCGCAGTATATATACGCACTATGAACAAATAGTCCCATTAGTGGTGCGGTAGTCAGATTCCTACGCGGAACTAGGACTTGTTCGTACATGTGGAGCGGTACGTTTGAACTGGGTCTGAGGGGTATGGCAGCCTGGCACCAAGGTCTCGACCAATAGTAGAATGGAGACTATTATGGGATGTTCAGTAGGCTAGAATGGATATTCAATGCATATTGTACAAGGAATATACAAGGGATATCAGGGAATATTAGAGAATATACAAATACAATTAAATATATATATATAAATAAATATATATATTCGGTTTAATCTGGCCCTTCACAACACTTGTCATTCTGAATAGAAAAATATCAAACGCTTGGTTCTCACTATAACCATAACTGGAATTATCAAGTAAATCATTTAAGTAGCATATGATTAAATACACAATAAAGTTGGAACCATTACTCCATTAAGGTTGAATGGTCTTATGACAAATTAAGGGATATTGAGACATGGAAACCTCTGTAAATTACTGTAATAGTCCAACTGCTTATCAGATAGTCGGATTTGGTCGGGGATTTCACGAGGAGGTCCATTGGGACCAGACCAGGGATAAATGTTTAATAAGGAATGACATGATTCAATGCAACAAGTATATTTGAATCAATCAAGAAATTGTGTGACAAACAGTCGCATTTAAGGAGAGGGAGGTTTTCCTTCTCTGGCTCACATTCCAGTGAGGGCTTCAGAGTTCTGGTTGGGTGTAAGGTGTGTCTGTCATCTTGATGACATAAGCAGAGGGGGCGTGCTGGAACGGTTTAAAAGCACGCTCCTGGGAAGAGGAAGACACACAAGACGAACAGAACGAGAGAGATGACAATACGCCACCAGAATTGGACGTCGGTGAAGGTTCCTGTTTCCTGTTGCTGAAATACTGCTGCTCCATGCTGGACTGCTCCAAAGAAGACCAGAACCAACTGAAATACTTTTGAAATACTGGGAAATCCAGAACGAGTGTGTATATGACATTCAGAGTGCTTTGAGACGGCCACTGCCAGGATGCCTTAAATAAAAGCTCTGTTCTTGAATACCACTCCAAATCGCACCTGTGTGGACTCGGTTCTTCTGCACTTCTACACCTGCACAGACCGGTGGTCGTCCATACACGTAGCCAGAGAAGACCAGAGTACTAATCAAAATATACGACACCCGCCATAAGCCTCTCGTGTCGTTCTGTGCCATCTGTGTCTCCATCTTGTTCGCATATCGCCGTTTAGCAGCCTGCACCTCCTTGCGTAGCATATAGGCTGCTACCTTATACTCTTCCATACTTCCCGATGCTCTGCCCGAGTTGTAAGCAGCGGTACGAGCATTCAGAGCCACTCGGATGGAATCGTACACCCACGGTTTCTGGTTTGGGAAAACCTGCACCTTCTTTGTGGGGACAATACCGTCAGCTAATATTGCTATAAAGCTAACAACAACATCAGCGTATTTACCGACGTCACTGGAGCTCGACTGTATCATCCCCCAGTCTACGCCCCCCAGTGCGTCCTGTAGCGTGGCCTCTGAGCTCTCGGACCACTGCTTCACCTCTCGCGACACAACAGTCTCTCGGGCTTGTTGTTTGTAGCTTGGTAAAAGAAATATGGCGTTGTGATCTGATTTACCTAGCGGAGGCGCTGGTACTGCCTTATAGCCCTGTTTGAAAGGGGTGTAGCAGTGATCCAACGTGTGTCCCCCCCCTAGTTGTGCATTTGATGTGTTGGAAAAAGTTTGGCATAACTTTTTTCAAGTTAGCCTTGTTGAAGTCACCGGCTACGATCATAGCCGCGTCCGGATGTTTGTTTTGGTGTTGATTCAAATAGTCCTGTAGGTCGGCCAGAGCTCTGGCAGTGTCGGCTTGCGGTGGAATGTAAACTGCAGTTGTTATGATGGCTGTGAATTCCCGGGGGAGATAGAACGGGCAACAAAGGATGGACAAATGTTGAAGGTCCGGCGAGCAGGAGCGGGAAAGAATCTTAACCTCCTTGGGACTGCACCAGCCGTTGTTAGTGAGGAAGCAAACCCCTCCACCAATGGACTTCCCTGACTCTTCAGTTCGGTCAGCTCGGAAGACAGAGAAGGAATCCGATGGGATGATGTTTTGATCCGGAATTGCTGGCTTCAACCATGTCTCCATGAAACATAGTATGTTGCAGTCCCTCGCATCGCGTTGGAATCGAATCCTTGCACGGAGATCATCCATCTTATTCTCCAGCGACCGTACATTTGCCAACAGAATCGATGGGATCGCCGGCCGTTAAGTAGAACTTTTTAGCCTTATTCTGATTCCGTTTCCCCGTCCCCTGTGCTTCCTCTTGATCCTGCTGCCTTTTCTATTGTCCTCTTTGTCTTTGTCCTTCTCCCGTCTGATCTCTGATGGCCAATCTTGGCAAAAAGTGTTGTTAAACTCTACCTGGCGGTTGTACGACGTCCATGCCAGCATGGTTTTTATAAAAAAAGTATTAACAATAAACATAATAACTAAAAGTGTGCACAATCTTTGTGGAGCAAAACCAACGGTGACTGACCTCGGTCGCGCCATCTTCTCAGATACGCCTGTAATCAGGGTTGGGGAGGATACTTTAAAAACGCAATCTGTTACAGATTACCAATAACCTGCCGAATTGAAAAGTGAATTTAATCAATAACATAATCAATTGTATTGACACAAATCTTGTGAATGAATACAATTAGTAAAATTTTGGATTGTTTTTCCGACAGAAACTATCAAGGGGGAGGTATAGGACCACGGTCAAAGAAAACAATATTCAGGTTCAAACCCTTTTCTTTTTCAAATTATTTTCCAACGCACACAAAAGGTTCATGGCACTACTGTTTCAGACCTGTCTCGGTGTGCAGGCTCCGTGTACACACACACAGAGTATAAAGCTACTTTGATTTGATTCTAAATTGACTGCAGTATGAATAAAGTCATGATTGACCATGATTTCAAGTTGTGTGGTTTTTAAAGTCTAATCTTAGAACTATGTTTTTTTTTTGTTGCACTACCACCGTGACATCAGTGACATGGGTGGTCGAATTTTACGCAGCTCCCGGCTAAACCAACGCAACCAACGTAACAGAACAACAACAAACTTTTTTGCGCATTTTCTACTTTCCCTCCTGTGGATTATGGACTTGTACCTGAATTCACCACTTAAACAACAACTCCAGACAGAAGTGGGAAGTAGCGAAAACGCAAAACAGCAGTCCCATTGTGACTTCTATTTGTTAACAGGCTTGGAGAGGAAGCATCCAGCCTTTGGAACAGCGGCTATTCACACAGTACTTACAGCGAATCCGGAACGCAGGAAGTTACTCCCGACAGGCAAGTTTGATAGAAAATCAATGATTCTATTATATTTGCTCCTATCGGGTGACATACAACAGAACCCGGGACCCATCATGACACGGACCCAGAGACGACAGTTAGGTCTGTTGACCCAGGAAGCGGCGGCTAGCATCGCTAGAACAACAGGACAACTGCTACCTACACCGGCGGCGGCGGCTGACGACACGATCAACGGCAACATTCCTCCACTATCACCTCTACAAAATAACCCACAAGAGGCCACAGCGAGAAGAAATGAACCGGGGTTCCCATCGTGGCGCCCAGCATGTTGCGGGACCCAAACAGCGAGGCATCGCCCGATGGCCGGCGAGCTAGCCGGCGAGCTAATGTGGCTAACAGCAATGGAAATAGGACCCAGGAAGCTAACGTGGCTAACAACAATGGACATAGGACCCCATCCCCCCCTCCCCAGCTGGTCAACCAGACACCACAGAACGGAACACAGACAAACAACACCTTGAACTCCACGACATAAACCAGATAACGAACACAAATGGACTCCACATATTCCACCTTAACACTAACAGCCTGAGACCTAAACTGGCTGAAATCAGACAATTGTTTATGAACAGTAAGGCAAACATATTGTGTTTCACAGAAACGAAACTAGATGCATCTGTACAGGATCCAGAGATTGAAATAGAAAACTATTCAATAGTCAGGAGGGATAGGAATCAGTATGGAGGTGGTGTCTGTGTGTATATTCACAAAGATACCAAATTCATCAACATACTGACCATGACGGAATTGAAACTGTTTGGATTGAAATCTTATTCGAAAGGGCGAAATCAGTACTAGTAGGCACAATCTATAGACCGCCAGAACAGAGTGGCTTCTATGACACACTTGATGGGTGTTTAGCTGGGGTGGAAGGTGTAGAAAAGATTCTTATTGGGGACTGGAACACGGATATGCTACGTAAAGCAGCACCCGTCTTCAAGGCCTTCAGTAGGTTTTGTGATCTGCACGGTTTCAGCCAGCTAATCACCCAACCCAAAAGGGTATGTGATTCAACACACACCACCATTAACCTCATTCTGACCTCTGACAAGTCCATGATCTCCAACAAAGGGGTGATAGCATGCGGGTTAAGCAGTGATGGGAGTAACGGCGTTATAAGTAACGGCGTTACTAACGGCGTTAGTTCTTTCAGTAACGAGTAATCTAACGGATTAATAACGCTGTTACCGTTACTGCAAAAAAATGCGGCACGTTACTATGAATGAAGCTTTTTTCTTTCATCAGAAGGATCTCTGCGCCAAGAGGCATTATGTCCTTCTCAGCCAACCTCAGCGCGCGATTGGCTGAGGTTGAGTAAAATGTTATGGTAAGCCAATCAGAGGTAGAGGTGGGCGGGTGTCTAAAGCTTCCAGAGTCTGACACACAGCGCGACCACACAAGCGATCAGTCAGCGTGAGACCACGGTCCGTGTAGTGTACGTTTTGAGCCCAAATAATCCAAAACGAATCCAACAAACAACACGAGCGACTCAGTCAGCGTGAGACCGCGGGTCCATGAGCGTTTTTTGTTCACTCTTGTTGTGTTGCAGGGCACTATACAGTAGTGGAGGCTACTGCTGACAGCCTTATCAACAGTGCTGCACTTCCTGGTTTAATAGCACAGTCTGGTGCTCAGAGATATATATCTGTATGTCATGCATGTCTTAAATGTCATGATTAGATTAGTTTAGATGATTAGATTAGATTCTTATATCTGTGTCATGTATGTCATAAATGTCATGAATTGAAAATGGGGGACCCTGATGTAAACAAGACGAAAGTCTTTCTCTGGTCTGCATCCCCTTAACAATTGTGTGTATTGAGCTGTACTAATACTGTACCCATTCTGCAATCTGTTAATTAAAATGTTCAATCAATCAGTATATATTTGTTATTTATTTGGTATAGTGCTTAACAAGCATAATTTAATGTTGCCCAGTTGTGGCCTGTTGAGGGGCAATACATATCAAAAGTTCCAAAACATAGTGTTTGTATGATCCACTATATAAACATAGTAATTATAATATCTACATACATGGCATTTGATTTGAGGCTAGTCTCACTTTGTCCCACAGCACCATTCAAATAGTTTAGATTTGTGTATGTTGTTTATGTAAAAAAAATATAAATCTTGAAAGTAACGCAATAGTTACTTTCTGAAGTAACTAGTTACTTTTATAATTTGTAACTGAGTAAGTAATTTAGTAACTTTTTGGAAGAAGTAACTAGTAACTGTAACTAGTTACTTTTTAAAAGTAACTTGGCCAACACTGGGGTTAAGTGATCATTATATGATTTTCTGTACCCGCAAAAAGCTAAAACAAAAGGCCGGCTTCACAAAACAGTCACATCTAGACAAAGCTTACCAAAAGCTCAAACAGTGAACTCCAAGCCCACGTGGTTGAACAAAAAATTCAAAGAAACAGACTAAGAAATGATGTAAACACCATGATCAAAACCACAAAAAAACCACTGACATATGCCTTCTCTATTTGAACGACCACATCAAACAAGAGGTGGACGCGGGCAAATACTGCGGCATGGTCATGCTGGACGTACAAAAGGCCTTCGACACTGTCAATCACTCCATTCTGATTGACAAGCTAAAAGCAATTGGTTTTGATAGTCTATCAGTGAGCTGGATGCAATCCTACCTTGAGGGGAGAGAACAGATGGTGGAGGTAAACGGTACTCTATCCCCCCCCTCACAGTGAGCTGTGGTGTTCCACAAGGAAGCATACTAGGACCGCTACTGTTCCTAATTTATGCAAATGACATGTCGTCAGCTTGTGACTGCAACTTGTTCTTGTTCGCGGACGACTCAGCCCTGCTGGTCTCTGACAAGAACAAGTTACAGGTTGAAAAAACCCTCAGCTCAGAACTTGGCAGAATCTGCACCTGGCTCGCTGATAACAAACTATCAAATAACAAACTCAGCAAGACCGACGGCTTCTCAGTTACAGTGGGTGACAATTTTGTCACAAGGAAAGATGAAATTACATACCTAGGTTGGTTCCATCCTAGAGGCAAATCTTTCCTCTGACAAAATGGCATCCAATGTAATCAAAAAAGTCAACCAACAAACTAGATTCTTGTACCGGATCTCCTCTCTGGTAAACAAGAATACCCTGAAGACTCTGGCAGGAGCACTCATTCAAGGGTACTACGACTATGCTTGCACCTCATGGTACCAAAGCACCTCAAAGGCGCTAAAAACAAGATTACAAACATCACAAAACAAACTGGTCAGACTACTACTTGACCTTACTCCTAGAACCCACCTCACCCCTGCCCACTTTGACTACCTATATGGCTTAGAGTAGACGACAGAGTACAGCAACTTGCAATTGGCCTGGTCTACAAGATACACTACACGACTAAGGTACCCATGTACATGTCAAAATACTTCCCAAAGGTCAGTGAATACCACGACCACAACACCAGAGGGAGCTCCACAAATCATGTTAAACCCAGATTCGGCTCAAACAAGGGACTAAACATGTTTCGCAATTATGCCACATCAATGTGGAACGCCCTACCCAAAGCCGTAAAGGAATGTGAATCACTACTCACTTTCAAAACCACTCTCAAAGAACACCTACGGGAGACTGCAATTCGAAACTGGCCCCTGTAAATGTCCTAACCCAACCCCCTCCAATGTACAGTAAATGTCCTAACCCAATAATACACCCTCTTCTTGGGACCAAGTAAGGTTTCGTCGATATTCCAATGTAGAGTTTAGAGGGGGGTGCCCTATCAGCTCTATCAGCATGTGACTTGTTCCACCAGAGGCGGGAATATCCTAGACCATTGCTACTTGCAATTTAAGAACTGTTACAAGTCTCAAGCTACTAGCGCTTTCGGCAAATCAGACCATGACGCCATCTTTCTTTTACCTCAGTATAAACAAAGTATCGAGAGCGTCCTTGTAGTACCGCGAGAGGTTAAGCGTTGGACTGTGGAGTCATAGGAGACACTCCAGGCTGCACTTGAATGTACAGAATGGAATGTGTTCGGCGACAACACAGACAATATTAATGACTACACTGAAACAGTGCTGGACTTTGTTTGTACTTTGGTAGAAGAAACAATCCCCCACAATTAGAGTTTACCCAAACCAAGAGCCCTGGGTAGACAAATCCGTCCGTGAGGCTCTGAAAGTATGCACCTCAGCATAAAACACCGGGCTTGTGACAGGCAACATGAATGAACACAAGGCGGCGAGAAACAACGTAAGGAGGACAGTAATAGAGGCAAAATCGGCACTACAGGGATAAAGTTGAACGTCAGTATGAACAGGCTGACTCTAGAGGTATGTGGCAGGGCCTCAGAACGATGACAGACTACAAAGGCACCTCCCTCAAGCTGAACAGTGACATCTCATTGGCAAATGATCTCAATACCTTCTATGCAAGGTTTGAGGCTGTGAATAACAACACCAGCCTACAAACCACTGCAATGGAGGGGGGGGGGGCACTGCCGATGGAGACTCAGTGTTCAGGATAACAGAACATGAGGTGAGGAGGACCTTTAAGAAAGTGAATATCAGGAAGGCAGCAGGACCAGACAGTATCCCCGGCCGCGTCCTAAAAGTCTGTGCCGACCAATTGGCCCCGGTATTCACTGACATATTTAACCTGTCCTTAGAACAGGCTGTCATCCCCACTTGTCTGAAGAAGTCCACCATTATCCCTGTACCCAAAAAATCCATGCCCGCTTCCCTCAACGACTACCACCCTGTAGCTCTCACCTCCATAGCCATGAAGTGCTTTGAGAAGCTAATGAAGGGCTACATCTGTTCCTCCCTTCCCATCAACCTGGACCCCCTGCAATTTGCATATCGCCCCAACAGGTCCACGGAGGACGCCATAGCCCATGTACTGCACACAGCAGCATCACACCTGGACAAGATGCAGGGGAACTATGTGAGAATGCTATTCATCGACTACAGCTCAGCATTCAATACCATAGTCCCCTCCAAACTCATAGCCAAGCTCAGGGACCTGGGCTTGAAGTATGACCTCTGCCAGTGGGTCTTGGACTTCCTGATGGGCAGACCCCAGGTGGTGAGAGCAGGCAACTGCACCTCCTCATCCATCACTCTCAACATAGGGGCCCCCCAGGGCTGTGTTCTGAGTCCCCTCCTCTACTCGCTGTACACACACGACTGTGTGGCACAGCGGAACAACAACGCAATCATCAAATTTGCTGACGACACAGTAGTGGTGGGCCTGATCTCTGCAAACGACGAGAGGGCCTACCTGGAAGAGGTAGAGGTTCAGGCGGGATGGTGCCAGGAGAACAGCCTCTCCCTGAACGTCAGCAAAATAAAAGAGATGATTGTGGACTTTAGGAGGTCGGGGGTCAGGGACTACAGCCCCCTCAGCATCGACGGGTCACCGGTCGAGAGAGTGAACAGTTTTAAGTACCTCGGAGTCCATATATCCAAGGACTTGACATGGACCACACACATTGACAGTGTAGTGAAGAAAGCACGACAACGCCTCTCCATCCTTAGGCGCCTAAGGAGGTTCAACGTGAGTCAGAAGATCCTTAAGAACTTCTACTCATGCACAATAGAAAGCATCCTGACAGGCAATATCACCTCCTGGTTTGGGAATAGCACCACACAAGACCGCAGCAGACTACAGAGAGTGGACCGCTCAGCCGAACGCACAATTGGAGGTGGGACATTTACAACAAGCGTTGCATGGGTAAGGTTAAGAGAATAATCAAAGACTCTAGCCACCCAAACAACTGCCTCTTTGAACTGCTGCGGTCAGGCAAGCGATACCGGAGTCTCATGGCAAGCACAGAGAGACTCAGAAGTAGCTTCTATCCCCAGGCCATCAGGATGCTCAATGACAATCAATGAAAATAACACTATGTAACAAACCATCTAATACACGCTTTTACATGATTCGCCGTGTACGTACACGATTTCACTTGTGTCATTTTCACGGTATCAAAAACGAAGAAGTAGGAGGATTAATTAAAGGCTGCCCGAGGAATCTCTTTTAGCCTGAAACACATTGTCGTATCGGGTCTTGATGCGTGGTGTATAAGCTGGGTCTCTTTTGTTTCATTAGTTGGTCCTTCGCTAACCTAGCATTTAACACATGTTCCATGTTCGCATTGAAGTGGCTTCTGACATCTTAATTTATTACTAGTGTTTCTTTTTTTTTGAGGCCCTTGTCCCCCAAACCCCCCCCCCCCCCCCCCCCCACTGCTTGCAATTCTCATGGAATCACATGTCAAACTTCACTTCCCCATATTAATATAACAAAGACAGAGAGATGATGACAAAGATAGAAAGATGGAGACGGAGAAAGGATGGCTTAAGTAAGATACCTCTAGGCCTGTATGGAGCCTCAGAGCCTAGAGACTCAAAAGGGACTGACACTGCTAGAAGTCTTCATACTCAGCACCGAGCTAATAAGCTTCACCCCCCCGAGCACTGAATGATGCTGATCTGATCATTAACCGTAGAAGGAGCTCTGTGTGTGCGTGTGTGTGTGTGTGTGTGTGTGTGTGTGTGTGTGTGTGTGTGTGTGTGTGTGTGTGTGTGTGTGTGTGTGTGTGTGTGTGTGTGTGTGTGTGTGCATTAGGGATTATAGCCCACAGTGTGTATCTGTGTGTGTATGTGAACTTGCATGGGTGCATACATACTGTATACATAATGTGTTTGTGTGTCTGCTTGTTAGCTGTACATTAAAGAGCTGGACAGACGGGGCGCTCCAGTAGCACACCACGTAGCGGGCTGAGTCGCGTAGCGGTCGCCCCCGGGTTAGTTTCCCAGACCCGGTGGCCATATGCCGCATGTCTTCCCCTCTTCTCCTCCCGTTTCTCCCGCTCTCCTCTGTCCGTCCTGCGTGGCCAAGAAAAGCTGTCGGTCCTGCGCGACCAGAAAAAGCGAATAAAGATAATAATAAAAAAAAAAAATTGCTGGACAGACACAAAGCAAATCGTTTTCCTCTAAGATTCCAAGATGCTTCACGATGACATGCAGCTTTGAACATAATCCATCCTTTTCATTCATACAAAAAATAAAACATCTCCCAGACAGAAAAAAAAATAACTCTTGGAAAAGTTCTTCCTCCTCACAGTGTAAGGTCTTCAAAGAACCAGCCTGATCCTTCATCCACACAAAGTTTCATGAACTCACCGCTCCGCTCACTGTCTGCAAACAAGAGTTTCCATCACACGTCAACCCATAAGGAAGGAGAACGGTAAGAGAGAGACAGTGTGGAGGAACATGCCGCTGATGTGCCTTTCGTGTTGTTTCAGAGAAGCCGGGATCTTGAAAGAGAAAGGTCCTGTCAACACCAAAGGCAGAGGGTGTCTGTCTGGGTCCTGGAGCAGGATAACAACGAGGAGATCTCCTTCACACGGCTGCTAACCTGCCTGCAGGCGCAGGGAACCATGGAGCTGCAGCAGGGGGCGAGGGAGCATCTCCTTGTATATCGGATGGCAACAACAGCTAAGGGCTCTCTTTAAGTGCCAATCTCCAGTACTAATTGACCACAGAGCAAAAGGTACATAATGTACAATCTGTTATAGCCATACGTCATATATTTACGTATTGTATTGAACATTTTAAATGTGTATTCGAAATAAGTACATATATGACATAATCATACTATTAAGCTAAGGGGTCTCTTTAAGTGCCAATCTCCAGTACTAATTGACTACAGAGCAAATGGTACATAATGTACAATCTGTTATAGCCATACGTCATATATTTACGTATTGTATTAAACATTTTAAATGTGTATTACAAATAACTAAGTACATATGACATAATCATACTATTAAGCTAAGGGGTCTCTTTAAGTGCCAATCTCCAGTGCTAATTGACCACAGAGCAAAAGGTACATAATGTACAATCTGTTATAGCCATACGTCATATATTTACGTATTGTATTGAACATTTTAAATGTGTATTACAAATAAGTACATATATGACATAATCATAGTATTGCTGTGTATTATTGCTGTGTATTAGGGTGGTTCTATATAGTGTAGAGGCAGGAGCACTTGTTCCAGAGACCGCAATGATCATTGGTTTGACGTGTGTGGAATTTGCTTGGGACTGATGCTTATACACTATGTAAATAATATGACTTATGCCCATAACATAACGTACATGATGTACCCTTTTCCCTGTGGTCGTTTGACCATTTGACCTGACCGTGAAAAGGTGATCTTCAAGATTATTGGCACTTTAAAAGTGTCAGAATGGGTATTTAATGTTGCCAGGGGTTACACATTTAAATAAACAGTAAGGTAAAGGAGAATACAATTATGATACTGCCATGAGAATAGAGAATATTGGTCAATTATTTAGGTTTAGAATTTAGAGGTTGTCTTTGCCTGGAGAAACATTGATGGTAAAGCATGCATGCACACGCACACACACACACACAAACACACACACAAACACACACACACGCACACGCACACACACACACACACACACACACACACACACACACACACACACACACGCGTACACACTCAATAGCCTACTCACTATAGGCCTAGGGGTGGGGGCCACAGGCTGTAGGCTACAGCACATTGATCAAAGCAGGTACATTACAAAGAGACCCATTGCCAACTCTGCACAGTATATATAATTTAACATTCTGTTGTTCACATCTGTTTACACCTTTGCTTTAGAGAGGAACTACTAGTTTTGTATCCTTTTTAGCGTAGCCTAGCATAACGCTAGTAGCGCTAGTTAGCAGCGCCCCGCTAGCAACGCCTACCAACTCTTCCAGTGTTTCCCACTGTCATCCACGAACGCTGCTCAACAGCTGGGCATTTCACATTTTTATTTGGCTGCTTCTCAAAGAGACAAACCTCGCCTCAGGTCTTAGCCAGACAGACAGCTGGCTTCCAGCACTCTGCACAACCCCAACTGGGGCAGGATAGAGGGAGACAGTATGATCTTACTTTCACTTTGTACAAGGAAGCGCTTTTCCTCCCTCATCTTTGAGATGTGGAGTTGAGCGTCAGGATGAGTTCGGGGGTCATGTGCAGTCAAATATGTTAGATGTCTACTATAATGGATGACCAGGGCCGGACTGGGGAAATCATTCAGACCGGGAAATAATAGTGTAATATAGCCCCAGTCAGGCCACCAGACATTTTTTTGTTACAAAGACTTAATTTCCTGCATTCTGGTGCAGGAATCTTTTTATTTGTACCATGTAAATGCCAGTGTTTGTGATGGCATCACAAATTATTGTTAATTATTTAATCTTTTTAAATATATTTTCCATATATCAAATGCAAAGTGAATTTTTCTGGGGGGGATTATTACAGGCTAGCATATGTCAATGATTAGCAACAACACTGATTTCGATGGATTATATGTATATTTTTTTATGGTCCCGCCTCCACCAATCACATGCAGCTCCCTTTGTGTGTGTGTGTGATTGATTGATTGATTGATTGATTGATTGATTGATTGATTGATTGATTGATTGATTGATTGAAACGTTTATTAACAGATTGCAGAATGGGTACAGTACAGTACAGCTCAATACATACAATTGTTAAGGGGATGCAGACCAGAGAAAGACTTTCGTCTTGTTTACATCAGGTGTAAAGAGAGTGAGTGAGAGAGAGAGATAGTTCTCCAACTTGTGTGAGTTTAGACTGCGTTACTCTCTGTCACAGTGATCTCCTGGTTGTTCCCCACTTAGGTTATCTAACTATTGCACCGCCGCAACTAGAAACACTGGCCTGGCCTGCTTCCAAGTTCAGTGGCCTGACTGCAACCTTTTTATTTTTTATGAATATTTTTTTATTTTTTGGGCCAGGCCATCGGGAAGTTTTACTGGTAGGCTAAGCCAGCTGTGCTTTTGATCCAGCCTATAGTTACATTGTTACCAAATGTCTAATGCTGCAGGGGGAAACGCTGCTGGTTTTCAGTTAATAAATATAAATCGGTATGAGAGGTGTGGTGTAAACCTTTGATAATCCGTTCAATATGAAAATATTGGCACCTAATAGCCAATAGCCACATAATAGCTAATAAATGCTTAAACCAATCATTTATCTCTGGTTGGGATTAATAGTATATACTTTCTGTGCATGTTTGTTCCTTAAGCTTGTTGACGTTAAGTGATGTGAAGGAGTTTCTGGGGAAATTCCAGAACCAAACATTTCCATGGCTCTTTATTGGAAACCTACCTGTTTTTTTAAATGTAAATTACATGACAATTAAATTAAATCAAATTAAATTAATCAGTATAGCAGTATTATTTTTTTAATTTAACCTTTATTTACCCAGGGTAGGTTTGCTGAGCACGGGTGCTCTTTTTCAGCTACGCCCTGCTTCACATTCACACAGTTATACATCGTATAGGCTCCGCTCTGCGTCTATGGCAATACTCTTCACTTCAGTAATAGCACTGAATAAATTCTCACATGCACCTTTACATACCATCATCTGTCTGAGGATTCCGAAGGTTCCGAAGGTTGCCTATCACTCTCCAACCCATTCTGTCCCCACTTCTTCTCTCCAACTCCGTGACTCCGCCTCTCACTCCGCTCCAATCACAGATGTCGTCTACCCAGCCTCTTCTTGGTCTTCCACTTCCTCTCTTTCCATCCACCTTCCCCATCACCACCTTCTTGAACATCTCCCCGCTGGATCCTATCAGAACATGCCAGCACAACTCCATCTTTCTCTTTTTCAACCTCTCCAGCAGCTGTACCTCCTCATTCTTGATCTTATCCTTCCATGTTATCTTCAGCATCTTCCTCAGCGTCCACATTTCAAAAGAGTCTATCATCCTCTTGGCCTCTTCATTCAGCGGCCATGCTTCTGCTCCATATGAAAAGACTGACATAACATACGTTTCCAAAATCCTGGGCCCTCATTCATCAACAATTCTTAGAAAGTGTTCTATTTTTGTTCTTAAGCACATAATTTAGAATGTGTGTACGTACAGAGAAATCGGGATTTATCACACGTGCGTACACAGGTTCTACGCACACTCTGTGTTGATAAATGCCACTTGTTCTACGCTCCGTGCTCGTGCACGGTTTTACGTATTTGCATATAGTACCGCCCGTAATTAACCATATATGGTCATGAAACACCCCCATGAAATGTGGAAAAGTGGACTAAGCCAAGCGAACGCCTGGGAGAAATACGCGACAGGCTGACAGACATCTATTAACTTCCTAAAGACCATTGCTGCCTCAGGGCAGCGCAAACACTAATAAAGACCGTTAACCACTGTTTGCCATTGGTGTCATTAATAACCATGCTGGAATATGACTGCTTTTTTCTTCGTTTCATTCGATTAATACCCAGGGATTAAAGTTCTCCGTCAATTTCATTCCAAATCGCGACGGATTTTCCGTACATTTTCTACCTGCATATGATTTGTAGGTACAATCTATTTTGATGTTGGTATTAACACAATGGGGACGAACAACGGATATCTCCGTGTTTCGATTCCAACCGTTGTGGACAGAAGCACGGATATATCCGTGGCAAGTTGTTATTGCTTTTATTCCATTTTAATAACCTATTCAAGGTCGCAGAGCGGCACTGCAGATTTACCCTACTCTTTGAATTCGAGAAGGTGCAATACCGGCCAGATCCTCTTAGGGGCGCTATCGCGATAATGCAGTGTGCCCTGTGGCTGAACGGTGGACTATTTTTTTTTAACTTTCAATGGAGTTTTATCTTAGCTCGATTCTGGATCTGCAGCCTGTAGCTTTGATTACGTTTTGCATCGCAGATTTCACTATGCAATAAGGGGATTTATCATCAACCAATGGACATATCGATCTACCAGATGACGATCGATAACGGGGAAATGCTCCGGGGGATCCCACCGGCCCACGGTAAGATCTTTTTCAAGTAAAGTACATCCCGATTGGGCCTTGTTTTGATAGCCATCCATCCGATCGGCCTATGTGGCTAGTTAGACGAACACGGTTATTGGTAATCAATAATAAGAAACTACGTCCCCCGCCCCCCCCCCCCCCCCCCCTTTCATGCATACATGCTTGAGGATCGTGCCGATCATATGCAGTTTGAGTTTTAACTGTAGCATCTGTAAAACGGAAATGCCATTGGATATAACGTTAGCAGCTATTAGCCCTATATCTAGCCTTCCAGAAAATATACTAGACCAAATCCCGTATAACGCTTATATTCACGGCACTATAAAATGAGAACGTATTGATGAAAAAACTATTTCTTTAAGCCATTTTGAATGGACGGTTTATGGACTCAATTGACAATGAGAATGGACAGATAGCAATACTATAAAGTATAGATTTAGCTCTACAAACAGCCCCACGTCTGTTTACATTTCCCGGTCCTCTTGAGATTAATTAGACTCATCCCAGTGGCCGCCAATGTGTTAAGGTAGCCTATATAAACAATAATACGAGAGCATATACAAGAACCTTTCTATTCACATAACTGCATTTGTGATGGAGCTTTGACAGCTACATGGGTGGTACAGACAGTAACAGTCTATTGCTCGATCAATCTCCAATATCACGATGGACCGTGCCATGTAGCCTATTGCTGCTGGCGGGACAAAACCTCATAACTCCAAAAAACTTTTCAGCAGATGAAAAAAACGAACACAGATTTGAGGGCGAATAGAGTTACGAGGTTTAGACAGATGATTGGTTTAATGCTTTCCCATTGTGTAGACTTTGTAAAACCACACACACATGGAGGATGATCTACTGAGTTGATCAAAAAAATATATATATATGGAGTTAGGAGGTTTTGTCCCGCCAGCAGCGCATGTATAGCCTGCCTATGTGATCAATAAAAACGCGAACTTGAATCCCATATTTATATGTTGTGTCTGTCCACTATGTTTGTTACTTTGTTATTTTTTCCCCCTATGTAAAGCGACATTGGGTCTCTTGAAAGGCGCTATATAAAATGAAGCTATTTGCGGGAGTCTTTTAGTCTCAGTGAAGTTTCAACGGAGGTCATCTATTCTAACCAACAAATTGAAGTAGAAAGCATTTCGTTGTGACCAATCTTATTTGGAAACATGACACACAAAATAATAGTATTTCGCTTTTTATTTTAAACAATATTTAATCGCATTTGGAGGTGGGTGTTCTGCGTCTGCCCCCCCCCCCGTGCCAAACAAGCAGGCCAACCTCTTGTTCGCGCGTGAGCCCCGTTATAATTACACTACTGTCGCTATTTTACAATTAACTATAATGAATTACGGTTCATACAGAACACACGCCAGTGTTGGAAGTAATGCACGAAAGCTTATTTCCGCGTCTGCAGTCTCCATATTCTACCGCTGGGCGCCAGGTATGCACGGTCGGAGCTGTGCGTATATATACGCACAAGGTCAAGCACACGTTCAAATTGATAAGTCCCACACTTTGCTTAGAAATGACCGTACGCACGGTTACGCACATATCTGTGCCTACGCAACATTGATAAATGAGGGCCCTGGTCTTCGTTTTCCAACTTATGTTTAGTCTCAATAATTCCTTATGGTTCCAGAATGCGCCCTTTGCTATTCCGGTTCTTCTCTTAATGTCCATGTTAGCTCTTCCACCTTCACTGATCAGTGGTGAATATTCATGGAAGCCAAGGGAAGCCAAGCTTCCCCAAAAATTTGTCCGGATGGCAGAATTGAGTACTGTATCTACAAAACCTTCTGTTTAATCATCTTCCCTTTATTAATTTGCTTAGATTTTTTGTACACATGATCTTAAGAATGTGCTGAACGAGCTCAGTGGCAGTTTTATTGGGCAAGGACCCAATATTAATAAACAAACTTGAAACTTGAACTTGTGTTTTTCATGTCTGGTCATTTTTAGCATGGTGTTATTCACTGTCAAAGATGCAAAGAAAAATCATAGTTTATATTCTCCTTTGTTTCATCACAATTTACTCAAGCCTAGTAACAGTCACAATATTTCTGACACTGGAATACATTCCCTGAGGTCCACAGATGTCCCTAGATACCAAGAACATGCAAATGGACCTTGTAGAAGTGGAGCAATATTCCATTTACTTTGGTATGTCTTTTTAGGCGGATTTTCAGAAAATGGGGCTAGGGCTTAACAGGTTAAGGAGTAGAGAAATAAGAGCCTTATTTACATCCCTCAAGAATTCCCCTTGTTCAATGGAGTGTCTAAGCATCTCATGCAATAGTGGGCCTAGTGGGTCCCAAAACGCTAGGTGTAGTTCGGGTGGAAACCCATCCCAGCCGGGTGCCTTGCTCTTCTGCATCTCACCAATTGCCTCTCTGAGTTCTAAAAGAGTGATCAGCCTCCCCAACTCCCCAGCCCCCTCCTCGGATATCCTTGGTATCTCAAGTCCGCTGGTAAACGCCTCAAAAGTGACTTCTGAACTATATAGATGATGGGAATAAAATTATCTAAAGGTGTCATTCATCTTCTTTGAGTGTGTTGTTAACTCCCCCTGTAGGGTTCTGATTGAAGGGACGGCACGGTACGGTGGTGTAGTGGTTAACACTGTCGCCTCACAGCAAGAAGGTCCAGGGTTCGATTCCCGCTTGGGGACCAGGTTTCCATGATCCCAGGCCTTTCTGTGTGGAGTTTGCATGTTCTCCCCGTGCTCGCAAGGGTTTCCCCCCGATAAGATAAACCCAATGGAAAAACATGCACAACAACAGATCGCTAACGCTGTGGAGTCCTTGACGAAGACCGAGAGGAGCACTTGGATTGGTCCCCGGGGCGTGACTCACGTTGACGCTGCTCCCGGCTGCCCATGGGGAGAAGGACGACGGGATACTCTATCGCATCGGCGACTGAGAAAAAGACAATGCATGTGTGTGTGTGTGTATCCCCCGTGTGTGTGTGTGCCGCTCCAATTGCATGTCCCGTTCGTTGCATGCCGATTAAAGACCCCCTAAAGAGGTCCTGCATTATTATTATTATTATCTGAAAACTTTCTTTTTCCTTTTCCCCCCTTCTCCCCTCAAAAAAAAGAAATTAAAATATGCTGTCTCCCCACATTCCTCTCTTTCCCAGTTCCCCGTCCCATATCATTTTTTGTCACCAGGCAGTATATTTGATACTCGATACTTGCTCTATACACGGTGGTCCATTAGGGGTGGCGGGCTCATCTTGCATGGTCGTAGCAGCAGTACCGTGCATGCCATTGTGTAAGCACGGCATTTGATTGAGTGCATGTTTAGCCCTGTATACCTGTAAACCAGCGTGTCAAGTTTGAGTGGCTCGTAAATTAACAGCGTGGGTAAGTATATCAGCATATAGCATTGATTGATTGATTGATTGAAAACTTTATTAACAGATTGCAGAATGGGTACAATACAGTACAGCTCAATACACACAATTGTTAAGGGGATGCAGACCAGAGAAAGACTTTCGTCTTGTTTCCACCAGGGTCCCCCATTTTCAATTCATCAGGACATATATGACATACATGACATACAGATAGTCAGTACTGCTACATCTATACATTTATGACATACCAGATTTGCAAATACAGTACTGTTTGTGATACAGAAGGAGTCAAGAAAAGGGAGTATATACATTTGACGTAGAAACTGTACATTGGAGGAGGTTGGGTGGGGGGGGTTGGGTACACTGGGATATTGACAACCATACTGGGTAATTTACATTGGAGGTGGTTGGGGGGGGGGGGGGGGGGCACACTGTATAAACAAGCAAAACTGTACATTGAGGGGGGGAGACTCTGTACAAACAAACAAAATTGTACATTGGACTATTGACAACCATACTAGGTAAATGACTGTACATTGGAGGGGGTTGGGTTAGGATATTTACAGGGGCCAGTGTTGAATTGCAGTCTCCCGTAGGTGTCTCTTGAGAGAGGTTTTGAAAGTGGGTAGTGATCCACATTCCTTTACAGCTTTGGGTAGGGCGTTCCACATTGATGTGGCATAATTGCGAAACGTGTTTAGTCCCTTATTTGAGCCGAATCTGGGTTTAACATGATTTGTGGAGCTCCCTCTGGTGTTGTGATCGTGGTATTCACTGACCTTTGGGAAGTATTTTGCCATGTACATGGGTACCTTGGTCGTGTAGTGTATCTTGTAGACCAGGCCCATTGCAAGTTGCTGTACTCTGTCATCTACTCTAAGCCATCCTAGGTTGTCAAAGTGGGCAGGGGTGAGGTGGGTTCTAGGAGTAAGGTCAAGCAGTAGTCTGACCAGTTTGTTTTGAGATGTTTGTAATTTTGTTTTTAGCGCCTTTGAGGTGCTTTGGTACCATGAGGTGCAAGCATAGTCGTAGTACCCCTGAATGATCCTAGCATCCTATCGATGGATGGTGTTTTACATTTTGAGTCTCACTCGTGTGGCCGTTGGGCGTTATTGTAGCATCCTAGTCCCCCCTGCTCAGTGTTTCACCCGGAGTCCCGGAAAAAGTGCAATGCTCATGTTCATCAAACAATGGAGTAATATAACCTCTGGATATGAGCTACATTTGGCCTTATACTTTTAATTGGAGTTAAAAATGTTGGAGCGACAGATTAAAAAGATTACTCATTATTATTTAAATCTAAACTGAGATTTAAAGAGAGTATTACATTTAATACAGTTTAGTTTAATAAGATTAACGTTTGGCACAACAGAAATAAGTGATAAACCATGATTTAATTTAAAAGTAGTTTAAAAGTCAACCCTGATTGGTGCAACCCACCCTTATTGAAACAATTATATGAGTATACTTTTTCGACATCAAAATATCTCTTGTCAAATAGATTTAGATTGAGCTTATATTTATATATGTATTTATATTTACCTTAAAAACATTTGTATGGATCTATGGAGATAGTTGTAACACCTTTAGTTGAATCTATAACACAGTGGTTGTTTGTGGTAGAGCTCTCAAACTTTGATACAAGATACCCATATTCGTCTACTACAAAATAGTAATTTAGTAGTAATCAGTTGTGATTTCATTGGAGGGTCAAGAAAAGAGGGCGGAACCCTCAATATTGCTCAAGATGGAAAAGGTTGTATTATATAATATTCACTGATTGGCCAAACAGACAGTGTTAACTAACCCAGTGTTACAACCATCCACGGCGTGGAAATCCAATATTTAAGTGGTAGTGTTTTTCATGATTACTGTAAGACATTTCCCATGATGAAATTGTTCCTTCCTAGTGTAGCACCCTGAATATTCTACAAAGTATTCAGTAGTGCTAACTAACTGTTACTTTCCCTGTGTGTGTATAACGTGTGATTAACAGTGTTCCTTTGGATAGCCTAACAGTGTTCCTTTGGATAGCTCACCCAGTCTAACGACGAGGTGAGGTGCTACTCTTCTCCGGCTGCAGTATGGATTACTAACAATAACATTGAGCCCTTTTTCCCTTTCTGGAGCGGTCCTTGAGTGGGACCAGTGGAGGTTGCCAGCAGGGGGCAGAGTGGCAGTGGTGGCAGGTGAAGCGGTGGAGAGAAGCAAGCAACGAGGAAGAGGGAGTTACCTGGAGGCAAAGGGAGCAGGAAGCTCTCTTCGGCATTGGACTAGACCGTGATCAGTCGCAGTTACAGTGGGCGGGTGCTCAAACGAGCCCCCGTTGTTGGAGAGCCCCGTCGGAACGAGCGACGGGTGATAAGAAGAGAGCCCCGTTGGAACGAGCAATGGGTGATGAGAAGTACTTGCTAGTGACGGGTTATCGTAGAAGTATCAGCGATAGTGTGTGAGTAAGAGATACAGAACCGAAGGACTAACGTCTAGAGTTAACGAGACTAACGTCTAACGTTAGCGGGTTATAGTAGTTACTGTGTGCGGTGTATTAGTATGCTGCTAGCGGCTCCGTCTGACTTGAGTAGACTACCGGGCGCGCAGCGCTGAAGAACCGGTGGTATAGCCAGCCACGTTGCGTTAGTAGCACAACCGATATAGCAGGAGGGTGCGTCGAGACCCGAAGTTTAGCTGTGTTTAGGGTAGCAACAGTATTAGCTTGCGCGACAGCAGCAAGCCAGCAACAGCCATCGGTGGACGTCTCCCAGACGGTACAGAGGACGCCTCTTCCCACCAGCAGAGGACGCCATCCAGCACGCTCCTCCAGCTAACCACTGCCTATGCTGTTCGCCCCAGCCTGCAGGCTGTGCTCGCGGGATCGCCAACGCCATCTTGTCACCTGGACGAGTGGTGACAAGGGTGGGTCCGCCATCTTGGCTAAGTACTAACGATACCACGTGTATCAACAGCAACGTCCATTCAAGTGAACGCTAACAACCAGTGTCTAAGGGGTACCCCGAACAATTTAAGCCGGCTTAGGTTAGGTTTTCTTTTGGTAACGTGGGCCCACATTTACTTGGTTTTATTTAGTTATTGATTATTTGATTATTTGGTTATTTGAATTCCCAAATGTTTCTCTACTTCATGCCTGGGTTCCCCTAGTACAAGCGGAGTGTTTTAATGTATTGAGCATGCGGTGCCTCTGGTGGGAAGAGCTTCCCCTTTTAAGCTAGGCTAATGGTCTGTAGTCCGTACCCACAATTTATTTGTGCTAAACTAGGCTAGCTTGCAGCCGGATAGCTTTCTACTGAACGCACAGGGAAGAAATTGGTATCTTCTTCCCTGACTCTGGAGAAGACGGTATACATTTCCCATAATATTGGCATGTTCCCTTAAAGGCAGAATCTGCAATGCTATCCAACAGCGACCTCTAGGCAAAAAAGCTCTCCTTGCTATTGCAATTTGTCAAATTTGTTTCAGTTTGATGTTTTGGGAATTTCTCCAGACCTCTCTTGGTAGAGCCTGAGGTGTGGCCAGCAATAGCAACCCCTCCCCTATCCCACATCAGACCAAATCAAAACATGTAAACAAAGTGCAATACCAAGCAGGGTTCTTTGCATAGAGGTCGCCATTATACCTTTTTAATGCAAAACTATCCGGCTAGCAAAATCCCCACGTGGATACAGGCGGCCGAGGCTGTGTTACTAATGCATCCTCCCTACCTGGCATCACGGGGGCCGAGGGACTTCCTGCCTGGCATCACGGGGATGGAGGGAGTTCCTGCCTGGCATCACGAGGATGGAGGGAGTTCCTGCCTGGCATCACAGGGGCCAAGGGAGTTCTTACCTGGCATCATGGGGTTGGAGGGAGTTCCTACCTGGAGACTGAGGGAGTTCCTACCTGGCATCATGGGGACCGAGGGAGTTCCTACCTGGCAGGCATCATGGGGATGGAGGGAGTTCCTGCCTGGTATCATGGGGACCAAGGGAGTTCTTGCCTGGAGACACAGGACTGAGGGAGTTCCTACCTGCCTGGCATCATGGGGACTGAGGGAGTTCCTACCTGGAGACACAGGACTGATGGAGTTCCTACCTGGAGACTGAGGGAGTTCCTGCTGGAGACTGAGGGAGTTCTTGCCTGGAGACTGAGGGAGTTCCTACTGGAGACTGAGGGAGTTCCGACTGGAGACTGAGGGAGTTCCTACCTGGAGACTGAGGGAGTTCCTACTGGAGACTGAGGGAGTTCCTACTGGAGACTGAGGGAGTTCCTACCTGGAGACTGAGGGAGTTCCTACTGGAGACTGAGGGAGTTCCTACCTGGAGACTGAGGGAGTTCCTACTGGAGACTGAGGGAGTTCCTACCTGGAGACTGAGGGAGTTCCTACCTGGAGACTGAGGGAGTCCTAACTGGAGACTGAGGGAGTTCCTACCTGGAGACTGAAGGAGTTCCTACCTGGAGACTGAGGGAGTTCCTACTGGAGACTGAGGGAGTTCCTACCTGGAGACTGAGGGAGTTCCTGCCTGGAGACTGAGGGAGTTCCTACCTGGAGACTGAGGGAGTTCCTACTGGAGACTGAGGGAGTTCCTGCCTGGAGACTGAGGGAGTTCCTACCTGGAGACTGAGGGAGTTCCTACTGGAGACTGAGGGAGTTCCTACTGGAGACTGAGGGAGTTCCTACCTGGAGACTGAGGGAGTTCCTACTGGAGACTGAGGGAGTTCCTACTGGAGACTGAGGGAGTTCCTACTGGAGACTGAGGGAGTTCCTGCCTGGAGACTGAGGGAGTTCCTACTGGAGACTGAGGGAGTTCCTACCTGGAGACTGAGGGAGTTCCTACTGGAGACTGAGGGAGTTCCTGCGTGGAGACTGAGGGAGTTCCTACTGGAGACTGAGGGAGTTCCTACTGGAGACTGAGGGAGTTCCTACCTGGAGACTGAGGGAGTTCCTACCTGGAGGCTGAGGGAGTTCCTACCTGGAGACTGAGGGAGTTCCTGCCTGGAGACTGAGGGAGTTCCTACCTGGAGACTGAGGGAGTTCCTACCTGGAGACTGAGGGAGTTCCTGCCTGGAGACTGAGGGAGTTCCTGCCTGGGGACACGGGAGAGAGGCCCTGTGGAGCTGGATCAGAGCAGCACGCAACACTTGCACACAGCTAAAATATATGGACGCCACTCTCCTCCTTTATGATCTGAAGATTAATCTGTCAAGCCTCCGGGACGTAAATCTCAGCGCCTGCTTTTCTAAATATTATTTTCCCTCGCTTTGAATCATATTTTATCTTTTATGGCTAATAAACATAAAACAGCACAATGGGGTAATGTTCTCATCAATATTATTACTAAATGATAATAAATTTGAAGGGCTTGTTATGCTCTGAGGGACTTTCTTTTAAGACCGACAATAGAAGCATATGATAATGTGACCGTTGGGGGTACATTTCTTACAATTGCAGTGTCTCAAAAATGTTATCAAGCCTAGAAAAATAGACACTACAGCTAATGCAATAAAATAGATATTTAAAATGATCTCAGTTCAACTCATCTAATTTCATTTCACAACACTTGCTACTACTGTCATGATAGATGCGATCATCTATTTAATTTCATCAGAAATTAAAGAGATTCAGTTTTCTGCATTAGAATAAAGGGGATTACATTATTCACATTGATTGATTGATTGATTGATTGATTGATTGATTGATTGAGTTTCATGTTCTCAAGGTCCACAAGAGCTTATTGGCTTACAAGACTATACATACAGCTGCGTTTCAGTCGAACATAAACACATCAAGAAACAAACCAGTATCTTAAATACTCTAAAACTGTAGTTTACCAATCTACTAGCTACGTCATGTTGGACGAAGTTACATCTTAAATACTACTAGTTTGTCAAACTGCAACTACTGAAAAAGTAGTTCAACTATATCCAAACTACATCGTGGAAAATCCAGTCCTCCTCTCGTTAAACTATCTGTTTCTATGGGTAATGATAATGTACCTGTATCTTGTACAGAGAAATATTTGCCTTTTGGATAACTATTGCGCATCATTCCTACCGAACAGTGCAGCTGTTAACGTACACAAGTCATCATGTTCTCTACTATTACATGTCCCATGTACTACACATGACATAGCAGCAGGTCCCCTCCCCTCCCCATCGCTCCTAATGAGCAGAGGCCTGATTGGTCCATTACTGTCTGTTTTGGGCCTGCAGAGAGGCCCCTTTTAATTGGTTCAGTCATTTGTACCACTGAGGTGACTGGATTCAGTCTGGCCAGTGTGAAATCATTAGAGGAATGAGAGGTGGCTGATATCCCTCCCCCTGCAGTGATGTGCCTTCTCTTCTTTCAGACTCGATACACTCTTCTCTGCCTGTCTTCTCCAATACACCTCTCTCTCTCTCTTTCACTCTTTCACTCTCACTCTCTTGCTATCTCTCTTTCACTCACTCTCTCGCTATCTCTTTCACTCTCTTCTCTCCCCCCCCCCCCCTCTCTCACTCTCTCATTTCCAAACCAATCGCCCCCTCTGTCTGTCTATTTCTTCATCCGCTTCTCTTTCATTCTCTTTCCCTCTCTTTCACTCTCTCTCTTTCTCTTTCACCATCTCTCTCCCTCTCTCTTCTCCATTTCTCTCTCTCCCTCTTGTTTCCAAACCCTCTTGCCCCTCTGTCTGTCTATTTCTTCATCCGCTTCTCTTTCATTCTCTCTCCCTCTCTTTCACTCTCTCACCCTCTCTCTTCTCCATTTCTCTCTCTCCCTCTTGTTTCCAAACCCTCTTGCCCCTCTGTCTGTCTATTTCTTCATCCGCTTCTCTTTCATTATCTCTCCCTCTCTTTCACTCTCTCACTCTCTCACCCTCTCTCTTCTCCCCCCTTTCTCTCTCCCTCTGGTTTCCAAACCCTCTCGCCCCCTCTGTCTATTTCTTCATCCGCTTCTCTTTCATTATCTCTCCCTCTCTTTCACTCTCTCTCTCTCCCCCTCTCTCTTCTCCCCCCTTTCTCTCTCCCTCTGGTTTGCAAACCCTCTCGCCCCCTCTGTCTATTTCTTCATCAGCTTCTCTTTCACTCTCTCACCTTCTCTTTGACTCTCTCTCTCCCCCTCTCTATTCTCCCCCCTTTCTCTCTCCCTCTGGTTTTCAAACCCTCTCGCCCCCCCTGTCTGTCTATTTCTTCATCCACTTCTCTCTTTCATTCTCTCTCCCTCTCTCTTTCCCTCTCTCTTCTCCCCCCTTTCTCTCTCCCTCTTGTTTCCAAACCCTCTCGCCCCCTCTGTCTGTCTATTTCTTCATCCGCTTCTCTCTATTTAATTCTCTCTCCCTTTCACTCTCTTCTCTCTCACCCTTTCTCTCTCTCCCTCTTGTTTCCAAACCCTCTCGCCCCCTTGTCTGTCTATTCCTTCATCCGCTTCTCTTTCATTCTCTCTCCCTCTCTCTTTCACTCTCTTCTCCCCCTTTCTCGCTCTCTCTTCTCCCCCTTACTCTCTCTCCCTCTCGTTTCCAAACCCTCACGCCCCCTCTCTGTGTATTTCTTCATCCGCTCCGCTCTCTCTTTTCCATCTTCATCCTCTCTCGTCTTCATCTCGTGTCATAACGGTGTCTGTTTTATTACAGAGCTGCGTTTCTCTCAGTCAGTCTCCTCGATCATCCGTCCTGCGCTCTCTGGCGCTTCCCTCTCTTCCTGTTGTGAAGAAGTGCCTTGTCAACATGATGGCGGATCTCCGATCCTGGGAGACCTCAAACTAAACACAAGTGTGTGGAAAGCTGTTTTGCTACCGTAGTATGCAAATGACTTGCTGCAGGTTAGATTAACATTTTTAATGAAAGAATTAGCGCCAAACAAACAAAGCAAAACACACTAACGATTAAAAAATCTAAATAAGCATCTTCGGTGGAAGTGGAACACAAAGAACAGAGCTTTCATGTAGCCAACCGTAATTACTTGTTTAAAAAAAAAAAAAATGATCCGACTTCCAGTGGAATCAATTAACAAATAAGAATGAACTGAACTTGGATAATATTACATAAAGACAAATCGCAAATATACAGCCATTGTGGTCTATAGGGGCGTATTATTATTAATTATTACGTATTAGTACTTATTTTGATGCACCAATTAACTGTGTGCAGTGTGACTTTTCTAGATAAAAGTAAAAACACTTTAAAAAAGTTTATTTTATATTATATGTATTTTATATATTGTATATTTCAAATATTGTCATATTCGATATAATTACAAAATATAGAATACCTTTACATATATATATATATATATATATATATATATATATATATATATATATATATATATATATATATATATATATATATATATATATATATATATATTGTTTGTTTTATTATTTAAATCCATAACATGCTTTTTCTTAAATATTTGCCAAAATCACCATAATATGCTTTTATTATTACATTTTTTTTTGTAAATATGCTTTTCATAAAGTGGTGTGTATAAGGTTCAGAGATAAATAAACTGTCAGCCTTTCAAATAGTAAAAACCCTTTCCACAGCACTGGTCTTAGTGATGGGAGACTCTTGGTACTACTCTAGCTCACTCTAGTGGGTGTACAAGGAATAGCACATGAGAACAGAACGTACTTGAAATGTCCGACTTTACTTCAAATAATAAACATCATCAAGAGCATAGCCATTCAAAAAAAACACTCGCAGTTACACGTAGTTAGATCTGAACAGCAAATGAATTAACACAATTCCAGCAATTCCTTAATTAACACAATTCCAGCAATTCCCAGCAATTTTGAATTGGCACCATGGGACAGAATTAAAGATTTTCACAGAAAGATGACTTAAATATGTTTTTAAAGAATAAAAACACAGGACCCTAATACTGTAATACGCCAGTCAGAAAAAGTTCTACAAAACAACAGACATCACTCCTCAAGAAACTCCACCAATGAATGGGAATCATCATGCTTAACCCTTTCACTGCCACACTACCAAAACGGTTAACCCTTGCACTCCGACAATTCACAGAAGGTTGGTTGTGTGATAGTAAAGGGTTAACCTTCTGTCGTGTGGCAGTGAAAGGGCTAGAGGGCTTCTGGAATGTGAAGATATGGTTCAGCTTTAGTCATCTCCTCCACACAGGCTGAGCAGGGCCTTCTCATAGTCTCCCTTTGTGTGTTCCTGGTTGGATGACAAGACGGAGGAAAGTCATTGGGGAGAAGACACCGTGTTGATATTTTTACTTGTAGCAACCAAACCAGCCAAAGGCCATTATGAAGCAATTACAGCCTGGAGCAGAGGGTACAATTGCACGGAGCAGTGAAATATCACAGCAAGGCGTGTCTGGGAGTTGAGAAAGTGAGCGAGGAGAAGACTTAGTGGGAGAACGAGAATTTACATTACATTTAGTCATTTAGCTGACGCTTTTATCCAAAGCGACTTACAAGTTCTGTACGACAAGTCATCAGGAAGGGTACAACTCTATCAGCTGAGTAACAATGTTCATCAAAGTGTTGAGTGCTATAGTGGATTAGGACAAGTGCATGACAGTAAGGTTAGTTAGGGTTAGAGTTATATATATCTCTCTTTTTTTTCATTTCAGATAATGATAGAAGAAGTGCGTCTTTAGTAGCCTGCGAAAGATTGGACGTGTTTCGGCTGTCCTAACTGTGGTGGGAAGTTCGTTCCACCATTGTGGGGACAGACAGAGACAGACAGAGAGACATAGACAGACAGAGACAGATAGAGAGAGAGACAGACAGAGACATAGACAGAGACATAGACAGACAGAGACATAGACAGACAGAGACATAGACAGACAGAGACATAGACAGACAGAGAGACAGACAGAGAGAGAGAGACATAGACAGACAGAGAGAGACAGACAGACAGACAGACAGACAGACAGACAGACAGACAGACAGACAGACAGACAGACAGACAGACAGAGACATAGACAGACAGAGACATATACAGACAGAGAGACAGACAGACAGAGAGACATCCAGAGACATAGACAGACAGAGAGACAGATAGAGACATAGACAGACAGAGAGACAGATAGAGACATAGACAGACAGAGAGACAGACAGAGACATAGACAGACAGAGACATAGACAGACAGAGAGTGAGACAGACAGAGACATAGACAGAGAGAGTGAGACAGACAGAGAGAGAGAGACAGACAGAGACATAGACAGACAGAGACATATACAGACAGAGAGTGAGACAGACAGAGACATAGACAGAGAGAGTGAGACAGACAGAGAGAGAGAGAGACAGACAGAGACATAGACAGACAGAGAGAGAGAGAGACAGACAGAGACATAGACAGACAGAGAGAGAGACAGACAGAGACATAGACAGACAGAGACATAGACAGACAGAGAGAGAGACAGACAGAGACATAGCCAGAGAGAGTGAGAGACAGACAGATACATAGACAGACAGAGAGAGAGACAGACAGAGACATAGACAGACAGAGAGAGAGAGAGACAGACAGAGACATAGACAGAGAGAGAGAGAGACAGACAGAGACATAGACAGACAGAGACATAGACAGACAGAGAGACAGACAGAGACATAGACAGAGAGAGTGAGACAGACATAGAGAGAGACAGACAGAGACATAGACAGACAGAGAGACATAGACAGAGAGAGTGAGACAGACATAGAGAGAGACAGACAGAGAGTGAGACAGACATAGAGACAGACAGACAGAGAGTGAGACAGACATAGAGAGAGACAGACAGAGAGTGAGACAGACAGAGAGAGAGACTCACAGAGATGGTCTGGTACAGCGACACTCCGTGCTGCTTCTTGAACTCTGTCCGGATCTTCATGAGGTCGACTTCACAGCGAGACACCAAGATCCTAGTCACCACCTTCTCCTTCGCACCTTTACTCTGGACATTAAGAAGAAGTCACAGCCACGGTCAAGATATGATGTTATAATGGATGTGAGAGTGGTGGGAATTGTATGGTAAAGGTATACACTGATTACACAGATACGGTTATCATTGGTGTATAATGCCACCACAATACATAATGCAAAACACAAAAATATATATATATGTTCACAACTTGTTGTAGGCTATATTGTTAATAGGGCGAAACTGTGATGTTGGTGACATTATGAATGTCTGTATTAAGTGTTAATATAGTGCCAATAAATTAGCCAATCAATCAATTGTCTGTTGTTAGTTGTCTGACCCATATATATATATGCTGATTTGCTGTTAGAGAATTCTAAACTATGGAACTGAATGACAGCTAAGTCTATGTAGTTTTAATGGTTACATATTCACGGCACAATCAAAATCTTACTCCAGACAGTTTGATTATCTTCTCAGAACTTACCTTCATAGCTTCACTGAGTTTGTTTGCAAAGTACAGCTGCTTGTTTTCAAAGCACTCCACTGCAGGGAGAAGGGGAGCAGAACAGGTATTTAGTTAACCTACTCACTTCCTGTTTCCTCCCTGGCGTTTCCCCTCTTGTACTCTTAAAAGAGTCCCTGGTTAGAATCGTCAAGCACAAATCCCACCATTTCTTTGGGGAATCATCCCTTGAAATTAAATGTTGTTTTTCTCCAAACAGCTTGCAATTAGGCTTAATAGGGAATGAACTGACAGCCAACACAAAACAGGAGTAGAGGAGAGAGAGAGAGGGGGCCTCTGGGTATTCTAATCAGTTGATTGTGCCAGTTCTAAGGTTGTTACAGGGAGAGAGAGAGAGAGAGAGAGAGAGAGAGAGAGAGAGAGAGAGAGAGAGAGAGAGAGAGAGAGAGAGAGAGAGAGAGAGAGAGAGAGAGAGAGAGAGAGAGAGAGAGAGAGATCAGTTTGGAGACTAACAAACTAACCAACTGCCTGGCTGGTATAGAAAGGCTTCTTTTAGCAGGTATCAACAAAACGTATATGGTACAGCTATTTTAATGTATTATGTACAGTAGTATGTATTGTATTATTGTATTATTATTATTACAAACAGTTTTTTCCCCACAGCAGTCTGAACACTAAAGACTCCCCCCCCCCCCCCCCCCCCTTGCACAGACGGGCAAGCATCCGTCACTGACTGACACTGTTATATGTGACTGTCCTGTATGTATTTATGTATCTATGTATTTATTGTAGGGAGGTGGGAGGGGGGGGCGTTTGATGTCTGATGTTTCATGTTGATGTCCCAGTGCTTTTAACAAACTGTACCGAAAACAATTACCACCAACCGTTGTGTGGCATTAAAGTATCTTGTATCTTGTATGTATGTATGTATGTATGTATGTATGTATGTATGTATGTATGTATGTATGTATGTATGTATGTATGTATGTATGTATGTATGTATGTATGTATTGTATGTATGTATGTATGTATGTATGTATGTATGTATGTATGTATGTATGTATGTATGTATGTATGCATGTAGGCCTATGTATGTATCTAATCTATCTATGTACTGTATGCAGTATACGTAACTATGTATATATGTTGAATTGCGTGTTAAACATTTACCCAGTGTGAGGAAGGACTTCTCCAGATCTCCCTTCACCTCCTTCTTAATGCTCTCCTTCATGTCGTATGGACTGTAGCTCTTGTATCTGTCAAAGACTGCAGACCAACACAGACAGACAACACAAATTTTCTTTAAATACCACCGTCACCATGATGGGACTGGGTAAAGACAGCGGGACAGTTAACCCTTTCACTACCACGCTGCCGAAGGTTAACCCTTTCACTACCACACTACATAAGGTTAACCATTTCACTACCACACTACAGACGGTTAACCCTTTCACTACCACACTACAGAAGGCTAACCCTTTCACTGCCACACTACAGACAGTTAACCCTTTCACTACCACACTACATAAGGTTAACCCTTTCACTACCACACTACAGACAGTTAACCCTTTCACTACCACACAACATACGGTTAACCCTTTCACTACCACGCTACCAAAGGTTAACCCTTTAACTACCACATTATAGAAGGTTAACCCTTTCACTACCACACTACAGACGGTTAAGGTTAGACTCTCAAACAGTGTTTCCACGCACCCTTCATGTTATGTCATCTTATGAAGGGTCTGTGCAGTGTGTGTGTGTGTGTGGGGGGGGGGGGGTGTACCTTTCTGTAGGTGGGGGACACTCCTCTCAGACATGATGGAGATCCAGGTGGTTACATCAGTCCCCTTCCTCTTCACTCCTGCTTCATAGAGAGCCTGCGGGTGGAAGACGTGTGGTTGTAAGAGAACATCGCTTGGACGCCTCCGACAGAGGATTCTGAAGGTCTCCATTGGTTTGACTTACCCTTGCATCCTCGTCGATTTTCTCATAATCAATCACATTAGAGGGTTCGTCTCTCTTGGTCTGTGTGGGTTGAAAATGATCATCAATGGGTATTCATTCATAGATAAGTACTCCTTAAGTACTACCATATTGACTAGAGTATGGAAATGAAGTGATTTATTGTATATGAATCATCAAGCATGGTATTAGCAGGGTGTAAAGTACTTGAGTAATTGTACTTTGTTACAATACTTACGTCCTGTTTTGGGGGATTTGTATTTTACTCAAGTATTATTAGGTTTGTAATATACTTGTACTTTTACTCAATTACATTTCAGAGAAAGAAAAAAAACGTTTTACTCCTTACATTTAAAATGCAGACCTAAAAAGTACAAAGTAGGTCTCGAGGTCCAACCATTTTAATTAGTATATTTGTTTCTCTGGCCGAACTAACGTTAACGTTATTAATCCTGCGGCCGCACTTTATTTAAAAACCGCCAATCAAATCCCCATCAGTGGAAAATGAACCCGCCCATACCCATGCTGATTGGTCCTTGTGCAAGACTAGAAAGCGGGGATCTTTGATTAAACACCTGCTATCAGAAGAATAGACAGTCAGAGTGACAAGCTACAGAAGATGGCCACAAACGATAGTACGAGTGATGAAGAGGACGAAACGGAACATTTCATTGCCCGGGAATAAAAAAAAGTTTTTACTTTAACTTTTTAGTACTTAAGTACATTTAAAAGTAGAAACGTTTTGACTTTTACTCAAGTGTGTTTTTAGCCATGTACTCTGACTTTTACTTGAGTAAGATTTTGAGACGGTACCCATACTTTCACTTAAGTATAATTTCTGGGTACTTTTCACACCCCTGATTAGCAGTACCCAGTACCCAAAGCCCCAGTATTGGCCCATCTAAAGACAGAGACGGTCCTACCTGTAGGAGGGACAGCAGGAGCTTAGCGAAATCCCCTGATGTGTCTCCAGCCACATCCTTCTCTAGCTCCTTCTTGAACACTGTGCGTCAAAATCATCGAGTTTAGATCAGGAAAACTGAGGAATTTGATCTCATTCAACATTATTGGAAAGCTGTTGTGAAAACGCTGAACTTACTTTCTTTGTAAACCTTCTTGATCTCCAGGATTTCATCGCTGCTTCTGGAGCAGACCATCTCAATGAGGCTCTCTTCATCTGTTCCCAAACCCTAGACAGGGGAAGGATATATGGTGTTTATAGGCTGTTTAACTCCTGAACCCCCTTAGCAATGGAGGTCACTTGTGTATTGTAGCGTTTTCTACTATCTTGATATCTGAAATTGTTCAGTCACATTTACAATATGAACGAATGATGATTGCATGGATGGTTGCATGGAGACGGCCATTTGCTTAATTAGACATTTATCAAAAAAGCTTGGATTTGAGTACTAATAATACAATATTAATTATAATAAGTACAGATAGGCTGGATTTTAGCATAGTATAGTTTGAATTGAGGTTCATGGGACACCAAATATCAGTCAATGTGACATCCTCCGGGCACGACGCAATTAACACAAGTAGATTTCTTGAACTGATTTTAATGAAGCTTGTTCATTCTCCATCCAAACCGTAAAATCTTATTGGCTGTGTGCCAGTATAAGAGAACATCGATGCGTTATGGTGGTATGTCTTTGATCCTTATCTTGGAAGATTGTCTTGTTAAGTTGTCTTGATGGATTGTCTTTTGCTTGTTAAGATTGACAGGTAAGTCAATAATCCACCCACAATCATGTCGCAACTCAAGAGAAAGAAGGTGGAAACACGTCACCGGATACCAGGTGGACCAATTCTCGTGAGATGAAATAATTGCACAAACAAATAGAAATAGTGTGCCACTAATATATCTTATATAAACCCATAAGAAATACAGTGAAATACAATTGAGTGTATTATTATTAATATACAAAAATAAGCATATAAAATTGTAAACGAATGTAACTATATTAACCAACTGTTAACCATAGCTGCAGTTACAGTCAACGTGCTGAAGGGAAACCAGCCCTATGCAAGAGAGGTATTCAGGCCTACAAGGTCTCAGGTAAGGCTAGTCCGCCATAAAGAATAGTATTGCAACAACCAGAAATCGTCCCTATGCAAGAGAGGTTTTCAGGTTTACAAGGTCTCATGCACGGCTAGTGTGCCGTAAAGACGTAAAGAATATACATCACCCTCTCCCTTACCTTCACAGAGGCTTTGAGCTCCGAGGCGTCGTACTCGACAGTGCTCTTCATCAGACCTAGAATCAGTCCCTCCAGAGAACCGGACAGCGCCCCCTTGAGGGCTGTGATCATATCCTGAGACAATGCAGATAGCCATAGAATCAGAATTCATACCTATATAAAACACTAAGCATACAAATTTGATATCTTTTCACACCTAAACAACTGTACACTGCATCACGCACTTGTATGTTTTAGGAATGTTGTGAATTTACCTTCTTCGCCAGCTTTTCATACTCAAATGCGACCTCTCTCCTTTGGTCATAGCTTCTCCTCGTCAGGATGTCAATGATGGTCTGTTCATCTACACCTGGTCACAGGAGACACAATATCAGCATTGATTAATATACTGTGTACACAGTATTGTCCTTAAATGCAAGGTCTATCTGCATTATGTGTGTTTAGAAACATGCAGTTTGTTTTGGCTCAAATCTGTCTCTCCAGACATGTCCATATGGAATAAAAAAAAAAAACATGTTTTTTTTGTCTCTAAAATGTGGCTTACATTTAGTTTCAGCTAAACCTAACTTTCTTTCCTGGCCATAGTTTGAAACTGTCGTTTTCCATGCTTCCAAACATGGTGGAAATATTGACTCAGTTCATCCCCACGCTGGCACTGGAGTGAGTTAGCGTTTAGCACAGACTCTATTTTACTAGGCAGGCTGTGAATAAAAAAAGGCCTGTGGTTACTACCAGACCTCGTGTGCAGGGAGTGACTCACCAACAGACAGGAAGTGACTCAGTTTGACCGAATGGAGGCGCCCAGCACTCTGGAATAGCCATTTCCACTCAGAGGCAAACAAAAAGAAAACAAACGGAGCTAGAGTATCTGTTAGTGGTGTTTTAAAAGTATTGGTCTGTATCATGTGGTGACATGGTACTTGGTTATGCATCCAAACGATCCTTCAGAAACTCTTTGTGACTGTAGAACAATAGGGGTCTCTGGTCTGGTTAACCTATAACAGATAGCGATGACTCCACCTAGCGCCGCTGCAGGGGTCTCCATGTGAGATTGTCAGTGAAGTCGGTAACTATGGAATTTCTGTTGAAAGACATGTTCATATCTAAATGATAATTGTGTATCTAATTAGCAAGGCACTCTCTGTACTGTATGCATTTGGTCAGTGCTGATATCCAGTAAATTGGGCCTGTGATGGAACGGTGCGCTCAGCAGATTACATAATCCCGGGGGGATTTCTGAAAAGCGCCACAGGGGTATTAGCTCAGTCAATAGTGCAACTGTTGGATTTAATGGCGTGTGATTCTCTCACCTTTTGTTTTGACGGCGGTCTCAATCCTGGCAGCGTCCTTGGCAGGATCAAAGTCACGCGCTGGCACCACCGTGGGGAATCTGGGCTCACTCTCCTACAGGGGCGAGGGGTAGAAATTAAAACATCACACAGTGGATGACATTCACTTGTTGATCTCTGGATGGCACCATAACACCATGCCGGTATCTCATCCAGTTCATTGCTTCCTCCGGTAGGAACACACCTGGCGACGCCGGGGTCTGTGTGTACGGTCACAGTGTCGAGTCGTTTCAGTACTCACCCCACTGTAGCTCAATGTGAGCTGTCCCAGGAACTCTGAAACCAACGCCATTGTGTAATATCTGCAAAAAGACCCAGAGAGACAGAGGGTATTGCAGTAACCGTGTAGTTTGACTTGGGAGTGGACCGTGTAGATTTACAACCCCACGCCAGACAAGGAAACCATGGTAACACGGCCTGGTAAGCTGGATTCACAACCAAGGCAAACAACCCAGAGGCCTCAAGTTTATGGTTCTATAGATAGCTTATAAGATTAGATCAGGTATATTGACATTAGTAGTAGTATAGCCAATGTAATAACTAAGCCTTTGGCTAATTTCATCTTGGCTTTTCTAAAAGGAACAATAAACAGTAAATCTTTCATATCAGAGCCTTTTTTGACCCTGAATAACAGGAAACTAGAGAAGGGAGTCGGGGGGGTGGGGGGGTTGCAGTCAATATTTCATCACCTAGCAACAGTTGATGAGCAAGGAGCTGAGTAAACATCTCCCTGTGTGAAACATACCCCGATCATGAACTCATGAATCACACATCCTGTTTCATTCGACAGGCTTCTACACGAGTGGCCGCTGTCTCAACCTAACCACAGGAACGCCTGAGCCGTAAACAATTAGACCGAGGCTGGATCGCATCTTACTGGTCCCTTTAATAAGGATAATGAATTATGATAGCAAGGTAACTGCAGTCAGAGTCCAAGATGACATCGCGCACTATAAACCACCGTGGCACGTAAACCTAAACTTTGCTCCAACACACCCTTGGCTACACCCTACAGACATTCCAGAGGACCCTCAGCCGAGATCTGAACTTGAACTACGTACATATGGGAGGGGAGATTCCAAGAGAACTATACGTCTCTCTGTATTTTTCTCAGCCATAGATTTAACTACTTATAATATATAACTCGATTAAGCCTGATTAAAATAACTGCAGCATTTAGTCTTAAAATAGACTCCTCTTGAATGTTTTTTTAGTGTGCTTTTACACACTTTTACATGTGCTGATAGCGGGGGGGGGAAAGGTAGAGTCCGATCCATTCATTTATTCATCCATCCAGTCATCCATCCATCCACCCATCCAATTCCTCACTCACTCGCTCACTTGTTCATTCATTCAGTCAGTTCAACAGAGTGCAGATGAACAACACGCATACACACATAGACACACAAGCAACACATATTTGAGGTAATTTGCATTGGAAGAAGTGTTGACTGAAGCAGGAGAGAGAGAGTGAACACAGAGGAAGACACAGGGGCAGCCTTACCTTTAGCGTTTAGATCCAGCAGACAGACAGACAGACAGAGCAGCTCCGTTATGGAGTACGCACAGGGTGTGGTGTTTAAATAGCAGGCTGGCTGTCTGACTCACATAGGGTGAGTGTGAGGGTCCAACTCCTGCCCCCCTGACACTCCTCCTCTTCCTCCCTGCTCTCTCCTCCTCTCCCTCTAATCCCTCTGCCGCTGGTTTACTCATTGAGCAAAGCGTACAGTATTTACAAAGAGGGTAAATTCCTTGAATGAATGGAACAAAATCCATAATGGACAGTGTAACAAACAATCCGGGTTGTGGTTTATACATCCAGGAGATGACCAAGGCGTAACTGTTATGGGCCTAAATCTATGCACAAAAAGTGAATATCTTAGTTTCAACAAGACTGTGTGTAGCTGTGTTTTGTCTGTTTATATGGTATGTGAAGTATTTGTATTCGTGCCAATTTTACTTGAAATGCGGCCAATACTCTTGGATTCCGTTGCTCCAGCCTGTTATTGTGAAGTTGGATGTCAGTGCTCTATTCGGCTTACCTATGTCAGATGTTATGTTTGATCTAAAAGTATGACGACGCGCAGCCTACGCACTTGTGAAGACGTTGAAGAATGCCTTTTAACGTCACGCTGAATGCTTTGCATCTATGAAACTTTGTGTCCTTGTTGTGGAGTAGATTGAAAATGTCATCATTATTATTATTTGTATTAGTTAGTGCAATGCCCTTCTTTTTCATCAGATAGATGTTTGGCTTTGTGATGTGTTTGTAGTTTCTCTTTGGAACAAGGTGGTGTATAAACTCTTTTGGGAAGTGGAAGGCCCCCATACGCATTATAACTCCCAAGGCTGTGTTCTGATGCTCGACAATAAACATGTACTGTACATAATGTCATGTAGTAGTATTCTCCATCTCCAACGCCACAGTGGTGTAGTGGTTAACACTGTCACCTCACAGCAAGCCCCCCAAAAAATGCATGTGTGTGTTTCCTATGTGTGTCGCCCATTGCATGTGTAATGTGCATGAATAAAGACTTCTTCAAAGTTCAGTTTAATATTTAATCTTTTTTAATCTATTGGCTCCTTCTCTTCTCAGGACAATGGTGCACCATACCATGCTGGGAAGGCTACGTCAGTCCTCCATGTTACAGTAAACTACACTCGCACTCGCAAAAACCCAACCCCGTGGCAAGGCCGTAGCAGCGGAGCACGAAGGAGGACCCAGCCCCAGGAAGGGACTGGACCCCCCGGAAAAGGGGGCCTGGTGAGGCCAACGACGCCGCAGCATCGAGACCGCACCAGGCGGTCACTAGTGACACCACCCCCCACATCGCCAGCGTATTCGGACAGGGCCCATCCAAGAGCAGGCCCTTCCCCCCTACAGCACGCCGCCCCGAAGCACTCAAGAGGCTACACCCACAGGGGGACCAGGCAGCGCACCGGGGAGACGACCCCCAAAAGAGGTTGATCCCTCAATCCAGGCAACAGGCCAATCGACCTGAGCCTGGAGCACTGCGGACTAGACAGGCGCCAAAGGGGTCTGCTGAAACAGCACCCCGGCGGAAGGGGCGTATGCTGGCATGCTGCGCAGCCTCCACAAAAAAAACCTAGACTCTCTAGAGGGGCCGAGGCAGAGAAGGCTGACATGATTGGCAGACGTCATGAAAGGTGCGGGGGCACACTCACAGGTAGACGGGCCAAACCCGGCCTACCCCGAGAGTTGACTCTGCTACCAACACACCAGTGAACCAACCACCCCCTTGGTTCTAACATGAGGCGGTTGTTCCTATAACCCCCCAAGAAAAAACTCCAAAACACAACTGCGGGTATACACTGGCTATACAGCAGTACAAGTGTTTCAGTTTTCAAGAAGGGGTTAACCCAGGCCAACAGGTCGACGAAAACAAATTCGAACCCGGGCCCGGCGGACCGGGACGTACACAGGGATGCCAGAGGAGTTCTACAAGAACCACCTCGACAGCCCCCTCCCAGCCCGGCCAAGCAGGAGAAGAGAGGGGTGAAAAAGAATGGAGAAGGACCAGGCTCCTTCAGCACGGTGCAAGGTACAACACAACATGGACCAAGCAACAGTGAGGGATAACACGTAGTAACATAACCACGAACACCTCCATAACGTCAAACCCTGCAACGCCTGGGCCGACCCGGCATTTTCCCCCCGAAAAAACACAAGTCCCTCAGGGTACCAGAACAGCAGATCTGCGCCCCGGCAGACAACGGGTTAACTGACCTGGTCCGGCGCGACCAGAACCAGTCCCGTGCCCTAATCACGCCGCCATCCCCAGTCCCAGGAGGGGGGTAGGTACGCGTGTCGATCCAAAAGATTATAGAGGGCGCCACCCAGACGGTCAGAACACAAAGCACCGCGCCCGGTGGCCCACCCCAAGGGCGTGAGACCCCTCTACCAATGCTTTGATCTATTCCGTTAACATCCCCCAGATATGAATGAGAATTCGTCGAGACAAGCCTAGTACACTGGCGCTCGGAAGAGACAAACTCCATCCAGTTGCCCCATAAAAACGCTGTTTCAATGATGAGCAACCAAGGCGCGCAATCCCATGCATGGTTCCTATCAGAAGCACCCAGGGCCAGCAGTATGTACACGTCGAGACCCAAAACATATCAATGGACATTCTAACAAGAACCCAGATACCGTTCCTCCAAGCCGCCTGGGAGAACGACAAGAAGCAGCTTTTTTCACAGAAAAAAATACGGACATGGGTCCCATACGACGCGGCTGAGGGAAAACAACACCTGTCAACCTGCTCCATAAAAGAGGGGACGGGGAGTGACGTACCCTATGGCGGGGGGAATCCCATGACTCAACCGACCATTACAGGCGAGGAGTCAGGGAACTCCCCAAACAACACCCAGTCAACCTGCTCCACAAAAGAGGGGACGGGGAACCCCCAGAGAGACTTCCCACGTGAGCAATAAATTGAAAAGACATATGCAACATTGAGCTATGTAACAATTGGACTAGGACTCTCTGAGGAGGAGGCTCTGAAACTCTAAGGAGGCTCCCTCACTGAGAGGCAGGCTCTGAACTCACGAGGAGGCTCTGAAACTCCCTGAGGAGGAGGCTCTGACCCAATATACACACTACTAGTAGGGAGCAGAGCAGAAGAACAAATCGTCTCTACTGCATTAGGGATGCACGATAATTATCGGGCCGATAATTATCGGGCCGATATCAGCAATTATGACGTCATCCCGATAAACCCGATAACGTTATTAATAGCTCCGATAATATATAATACATTTTTTGGTTAAAAGAAATCCGTTGTGGGTGGATTTGGATGAAGGGCGCTTGTTTTTATTATAGCCTCCTCCCGTTTTGCCAGTACTGTGGTATGACTGACAGCGTGTGGTTTAGGAACAGGGAGTTTTACACAAATCCAGCGCTCCCTTTCTTGGCTGTGACGTAGTCACGTTACATTCGGAGACAGACAGTCGATCTGCCAATTACGTCCCTCCGCTTGCACCCACCTCTTCTTCTTACCACCAATCAGAAGCTCTAGTTCGTTTATTTACCTCCGGATTGTCGGCCATTATTCTACTCGGAGCTATAACGTTAGCTGCTCCCCGCCAGCCACATTGACAAGTACCAGCGCTTATACATTACTGGCAAATGCCTTGTTGCACTTGTGGCAACGAGCGTTGTCAGCATCGACTTTAGTAAAATAGACCCAGACTTTTTTTGAGGAATTTAAACGTCGCAAACTAATCTTGTTGGCCGTTTTCTATCTCTCCTCCCTCGGTCTCTCTCTGCCTGCGCGAGCCGGCTGTGCTCTTACACACACTCACTCACACACACACACACGCACACACGGGTGCTGTCGAGAGCAGAGCTGTCTGCACTCGGCAGCACCTGTGTGTGTGTGTGTGTGTGTGTGTGTGAGTGAGTGTGTGTAAGAGCACAGCCGGCTCGCGCAGGCAGAGAGAGACCGAGGGAGGAGAGATAGAAAACGACCAACAAGATTAGTTTGCGACGTTTAAATTCCTCAAAAAAAAAACTCCATAATTTCTCGAGTACCGATAGCAGTACCGATGACGTCGGAGCTTATAAATACTAAAAAAAAAAAAAAAATAAAAAATTGATTAAAAAAATATATATATATATATATACATTTAAAAAAAAATTATAATACAATAAATATCGGTTATCGATATCGGTTATCGGCTTGAGGAGCATAAAGTTATCGGTATCGGTGTCAAAAGATCAATATCGTGCATCCCTATACTGCATTGCATCACCTACCAAGCTCAATACACATACAACAGAGCAGAACTTCTTTTTAAGTTCTACTCACCTTGACAATCTGTGGAGGAGGCTCTGAAACTCTGAGGAGGCTCCCTCACTGAGAGGGAGGGTCTGAAACTCACGAGGAGGCTCTGAAACTCCCTGAGGAGGAGGCTCTGAAACTTCCTGTAACAGAGGTCCACAACATGGAGCCTGAAAATAACTCACGAAAGTCTCACAACCAATAGAAACGCGCCCAGTGACGTACTCTATGGCGGGGGGAATTCCGTGGCCCACCGCCCAATATGGCGTGGGACCAGGAAACTCCCCCCACCCTCCCTACCCTGTGACGCGCTGATCCAGCAACGTGACAGGAAGCCAGAAGGACAGGAGGCCCAACCCCCTGACCAATCAGAAAAAGGGGAGGGAGGTTTTACCAGTTCACCCCCTCATGACCCCTCACCCCTGATACGATGCAATGACAAAGCAGAGCCATGACACCAGTCATAGCGTGCTACATGAAGCGATAACAGCTTCATGTTAAACTACACTCTGAGTGACTACTGCAACTCTCTACTCTATCAGTGCTGCTCCATCAATAGACTCCAGCTGGTCCAGAATGCATCCAGACTTCTAACTCACACCAGATCCTGGCACCACATCACCTCAGTCCTAAAATACCCGTGGCTTCCTGTCTCCCACCGGATTAACTACAAAATTGTAGTCTTCACCTATAAAAAAAACCCTTCACCAACGACCCCCTCCCAATATCTCATTGACCTCCTCTCCCCCTACTAACCCTCTCCGTCCCTCAGATCCACCTCAGTCTTCCCTCTCTCCATCCCCAAGTCCATCCTTCACAGCTTTGGGGACAGAGCTCTTCTCCAGGGCAGCTGCATAGTTCTGGAACTCTCTCTCTCCCGAGACATTAGAGGCTCAGAGTACCTCACAGTTTTCCAATCCCACCTCAACATCCATCTCTTCTCCACTGCCTTCTCCTATAGCCCCCCATCCATCCTTGTGTGTTTGTGTTATGTTTGTCTGTTGTTTGTCTAACTATCCAACCCCTTAGTGTAAAGCGGCTTTGAGTTCTAGAAAATCACTATATAAGTCATATTTATTATTATTATTATTATTACACTCTGTACAGTACAGTATGAGTGAGTCCTCCATGTTAAACTAGTCTAAATAGTTGAATATTGACCAACAAAATAACCTTTTACACATTTCTGTTTTACAGTGATGTGATTAGTCCTGTGTAAGACTGTGCCAGGGAAAGAAAATCATTCTCAGATAAATATCATCACAATATGGCCTCATTCTCCTCCCTTATGCCATGCCTCTCTAGTGTGATGTCACGTGACGCCACATCCAATAGCTTCGCTCATCCCGGGTGTCTTTTCTGCCACGCGTCATCATATTGTAATGCGAAGAGACTGATTTGTGAGGCTATTCCCTCTGTGACTCAGAGTGACTCATTCACCTGAGGTGCTGTTTGCTATAGTAAGAGTGAGGCCTGTATCTACAGTAACCCTATAGTTATGATTCACGGTGCTAGATATAAATATTAGCCAATTTGCCCTCCAAACCCTGGCGTCAACCCTCTTGGCAGGCACCTGTAATTGAAATGAGGTTGTCCAATGCGTTTGGGGGTAACGTGGTCCCCCGTTCCTCACTCAATCCCATTTTATTTGTTTTTAATAATTCATTTGAAAGCGCTGTACACCGGGACAGGCTCAAAGACTGATGCAGTAATTCAGCCGGCCCCCTATGCAAACAACCACGCAACCCTCAAATAACCTTCACTCAATCACTGACACGAGCCCCCCCCCCCCCCCCCCCCCGTCGCTGGGTATGGCCAAGCACCTCATTTGCTAAAAGGTACGTTAAAGCTCAATAAAGCATGTCAGACTTGACAACTCATTCACTTTAACGGCATAATTAAAACGCAAAAGCTCCTTTTCTCCTGTTTAGGCGTCCAAGTGGCACCGGTTGGCACCGGTTGGCATGGAGCCCGTGTGATTTGCACAACAATTCATATGTCAAGGGACACAAGCGCTGGTGGTGGAGACTCTGTGTGTATAGTTCCTGTGGTTTCATTGATGTTTAAGAAGTACTGTTGTAGTACCCAGCTTTGAAAGGTTTAAAAGTTGGTTCAAATCTGTTATCAAGACAGATTGGATATTGGATATATTCGGTTCCATTAATAAAAAGCATTGAAAAATACTGTGATTTGATAGATGTTTCCGTAAAAATTGTGATTTGATGTTTCAGTAAAAATAGTGATTTAATGTTTCAGTAAAAAGTGATTTGATAGATGTTTCAGTAAAATAGTGATTTGATAGATGTTTCAGTAAAAATTTTGATAACTCAAGGTAACACACCCCCACCCAACTCAAGGTAACACACCAACCCTGCAATCCAAGATTCCACCCTTTGAAGGTATGTATTCAACACGATGAGCCTAATAATAATGCCACCACCAGAATAAAGGCAAGAATCAGGGTTAGAATACCAGGCCAGCGTTTACATTTACATGTAGTCATTTAGCTGAAGCTTTTATCCAAAGCGACTCACAAGTGGAACAAGTCAGCAGGAAGGGTACAACTCAGCAGCTAAGTAACGTTGTTCGTCAAACAGTGTCGAACTTGAGTGCTACAGTCTTGAGTGCATAGTAGTATAGACATATTAGCATAGTAGGTAGTAATATAGGCAAGGTAGATTACTTAGTAACAACGTGCATAATAGTAAAAAGACAGTACGAAGGTTAGTAGTTTTTTTTGGTTTTTTTTGCCAGATATTGATTGAAGAAGTGTGTTTTTAGTCTGTCAGCCATGGTCTGGGTGTGGAAGGCAGGCAGGCTTCTTGGCGAGGGGACGAGCGATCACACAAATGTGATTCTATCTAGCCAGCTCACATGGTCAGATATGCTCCCTGCATTATGCAATATGAGGCTCTTTCTTCAAGAAGAATGTGTTGCAGTAAGATCAGTGTCAAAGGTCAGGAGGTTTCCTACAGTAAATGCAGTTTTATTACTGATGACAAATTAGCCATGATAAAGCTATATGAAATATGCAGAATATGGAATTATATGTGCCATTATGGGAATAAATATCTTTTTCCAATGTACGATGTGCGTATATGCTGCTTATGCAATACACACGTGATGAGGTGTGTGGCAGAAAAGGTTCAAACTTGTCCAGATGACTTCATTATTAGTATTACACACAAACACACTAGTCTCCACCTCCTGCATGCCTCTCCTCTACGGTATTTTACCAACAGAGTACAGGCTGCAGATCATTGGCTGCCAGAGCACTGCTTTGCTGAGTGTTGTAATGCTCTGATAAACCAAAAGCTCATGTTACAGTTTACTATTGTACAGATTATGAAAAAAGGGAACCTTGGTTTTTGTATCACTATCAAGACAAGAATTACTTGGAACCCACATGTCAAAAAAGGTCCTTTATGGGAGAGAATAATAAAAAAATTAAAAAGTATATAAATGTTTTTTCACACTTCTGTAAAAAGAAATATTATGGCAGGAAATGATTGTCTTTAAATAGAAGATAAATGGGAAAAGTAACGGTCTATTGGACCATGTACTCAACCACGCACACGCACAATTGACCTAGAGCAACAGTTGTGATTGGAGGATCAAGATTTCAGCAAGCATTTAGTGGTCCGGCGATGAGGTAGTCTCAACCAAGTAAATGATGTGCTTATTCCAAAGCAATTGTACGTGGTTGAATCGACACGTTCCTCATTTCAAATGATCAAAATTAATCTTTAAGATAACATTTTAAATGTTTTGAATGAACCATATACCTCAAATGGAAAGGAGTGGTGTCCATCAGCTTGCCAGCCAAAGGGCATCGTCTGCCCCCAGGTCGTGATACCAAACAGTAGTGGTGGAAAGTAACTAAGTACTTTTAGTCAAGTACTGTACTTAAGTACAATTTCGAGCTACTTGTACTTTACTTGACTATTGTAATTTTAGGGAACTTCATTCTTTTACTCCACTATATTTCAAAGGAAATATTGTACTTTTTACTCTACATTTCTACACTACACTTATCTGAATGCATCAGTTACTAGTTACTTTGAAGAAAAATATTTTGTATAGAAAACATGGCAAAAATGTATGAAGATTATATACTTTCACATTTGAAGCATGCCAACTTCAAGATCATGTAACCAGAGGAGCATAACTAGAACACATGCCACTTTAACATAACCTTTAGAAGTCAGTGGATCGAGGATTGAATGCTCCCAAGAACTGGAATACACAAACGTCAGGTAGAATGCATACTTTTACTTTAGATACTACATTTACATTCAATAGTAAATACTTCTCTACTTTTACTTAAGTCGAGGACTTTTACTTTTACCAGAGTATTAATGTGGTACAGTGGTAGTGAAAGGTTAACCTTAGTGTGGTAGTGAAAGGGTTAAGTAAAGGAACTGTATACTTCTTCCACCACTGCCGTACAGCGTGTGAGAAAGCCTGTGGGCTAGATCCACAAAGAATGGATTGCACGGAGCAAGTTGCACCCTTACTTACAATTCATTATGAATAAAAAATGGGGGACGCTGATGTAAACAAGACGAAAGTCTTTCTCTGGTCTGCATCCCCTTAACAATTGTGTGTATTGAGCCGCACTGTATTATACCCATTCTGCAATCTGTTAATACAATTTTTATTCAATCAATCAATCTGCACGGTGATTGATTGAATGAAAATGTTATAACCACACTGTTACTCCTTGAACTAACCATAACTATTATTTATGGCTATAAAATAAATAAGTAAGTAAGTATTTGATTTGATTTATATAGCACCTTTCAAGATACAGGATCATAAAGTCCTTAAAAAAAAAAAAAAAACAACATCAGCATATACATAGAACAAATCGAATACACCAAATAGAAAGTATAAATATAAAGTAAAACCTAGATAAAATAACATACCCTTAGTACTTTATTTACGTTTTCTGATGAGAGCGTGTTTCTGTAGTACACACACAGGGCTGGAGCCTAGCGTGTAGAACACAGAACATGATCCCTAAAGCAGCTGGGTGGGTGGGCATAGAACAGAATACCCTTCTGGAGTTGGTACACTCTCTCAGGAAGCCCAGACACACCGTTTTTATTACTCCCCTCTAGGCACAGAAGTAGGAAGGCCGGCCAGTGACCGAAAAGGTCATCGGTTCAATCCCTGGCAAAGACAGGAGGGTGTTTTGCAGCTGTGAGCCGGTGACTGAAGGGTGGCTTGTTAATTAAATCTACCGTGCCCACCAGCTCTGCCCTTGAGCAAGCTACCAAACTTCAAAACCTGTCTGGGGGCATGCACTGCAGGCGGCCCTGCACTCTGACCTCTGAGGAAATGCATTCTGTGTCAGGAAGGATTTGCAAAAAGACACATTTCCAATGGCCTTGTGTACTGTGGTAGAAAATACTATATGTATTGTCCTGAATGATATGCATTTAACCAAAGAGACTGTCTGTGTCCTTTTGCCACATGAAGACACATTGAACAACCAGTAAACACACAGCCACACACGCACACACGCACGCACGCGCACACACACACACACACACACACACACACACACACACACACACACACACACACACACACACACACACACACACACACACACACACACACACACACACACACACACACACACACACACACACACACACACACACACACACACACACACACACACACACACACACACACACACACACACACACACACACACACACACACACACACACACACACACACACACACACACACACACACACACACACACACACACACACACACACACACACAGGATTAACCTAAACAGCAGACGTATTATATAGCCAAATAGGACAATAACAATATGACATATGGAAAAAACACTTTATATAGGGGAAGGGTCAATAGAAGTGACGTTAATTGGCGGTCGGGTGGCGTAGCGGAGATTGCGCTCGTCACCAATGCAAGAGGCTGCGGTCTCGACTCCCGGAGTCAGCATTGCCTGCGGCTTGGGCCGATCGTCATACTAACTCATTTGGCTGAGTTAGGGGGAGGGAAGTCGTGGGTTGTAATCTGGCGATGTGGACAGCGACGCCTACAGGTCAGGTCTGGGCGCCTGCTCAGCGAAAGGCAGGAAATGGTGAAGGCAGCGTGACCTCCCACGCGTTACACTTCACCAATGAGAGTCCTCGCTGCCAGGTGAAAAGAGAGCCGCTGGCTGTCTCTGCATGTGTCGGAGGAAGCATGTGGTGGACTTCAGGGTTCCCTTGTACCGACCAGTAGGGGGAACATGCGCACAACAACCAGGTAGGGGAGGGGGGGAATTGGCATAACGACTAAATTGGGATGGGGAGAAAAGCATAGAAAAATCACGCTGAGAAAAAGAGGATTAAAAAAAAAGAAGTGACATTAATTTCACTATAAGAGCGCTGGCCCTCCAAGGGTAATACAGGGAATCATCCTGAATTCAGTTGTTGATGTATTGGTACGTCAATAAATTCCTCCAAGCGGGTTTTTGCAATTCATCCTGAGTTCTGAGTTTCTTGTTAAGAGTATAGATGGAAATATACCATAGTACATCGACAATTAAAGTAATCTTCTTCTTTTAGGGGTTGGACGCAAAGGAGAGGGCTCAAGTACCTCCCTACTACCTGCATTTGTTCACAAGAAAAATATCCTATTTAGTGTTAGTAGCCTATAGAACCCTGGTAAGCTATAAACTACTGTAGCCTATGTGAAGCCAGTGAAGGTGTAAGAGGTTCTCTCCGAGTAGAGCAATACTGTGGTATGTGAGAGATGTGCTGAGCAGAGGGAGAGTGCAGCCCTGACTCTGTCTCTTCTCCTGGGGAGGAACTGAGAGATATGGGTGTGATACACCCTGGAGGGCCTGGGAACATTATGCAGCGTTTCCATGGTTAGACAGTAAAAGACAAGTCATCACAGATATGAGAAGAAGAACTATGCCGTCGGAGCCTCCCACTCCTCTCACATGAACGTTGTCTGTTGTCTCATGTTCACCACTGCTTCAAATACTAGTCTACTGCTGCAGGGGTGGCCATTTTGAAATATTAGCTTATGGCAGTAGCAGGAAATAGCATGTAAACTCTCATAAACCTAAAGCACAGTCATATAGAAACATTGGTACTGTAGTAATGAAATATTATTTTGCTAACACTAATTTCAGATTTGAAACAGTTGTTATAAACAGGACCATGAAAACATACTCCTCCTCTCTCTGATTTTAATTGGATGGTAATGTATTTAAACTTTGAGTTTATCGAAGGGGAGAGACTGACACACATATCAATGTAATACTGCAAAGGCATTACATCACCGCAGTGGTTTATTGTGAGGCGCAGAACAAGTCACCCAACCAGCCATTCCCTCCCTAAGGGACATGTGGGCCTACTGCTGGTTGATATCTACCACTGAGATTCACTTCAGTGTTAAAGGAACACACCAACTTTTTGGGAAATTTGCTTATTTGCCATCTACCCTGGAGTTAGACAAGCAGATACATACCCCTTTCTTCTTTGTGCATGCATTAGGCTTAGGGAACAGCCGCACCGTTAGCCTAGCTTAGCGTAATTTACTGGAAGTAGGTGTGCCAGTGTAGCCTAGTTTCCAACAGTCACGAAACAGTCACGAAATACACTTAAAAAAACAACAGGGCTTTTGAGGTGATGAAATCACTGCGACCAGGCAGCAGTGGTTCGGCAAAAAAAAATCTGAGTATATATCTGCTTAGAAAACTAAAATGTAGAATATTATTTTCTCCACGTGGTAAATACACAGGTCACAACATGTTTACAGGAACGTTTTGGAGTTGTATTTGAAGTGTATTTCGTGACTGTTGGGAACTAGGCTACACTGGCACACCTACTTCCAGTGAATGATGCTAAGCTAGGCTAACGGTGTGGCTGTTCCCTAAGGGGCCTTTCTCACTCACCATTCGGGGTCGAATCAGCTGCGGGTCGAACCAGAAAAGGGTGTGTCTGTCTGAGTGAGAACGCTCCCCCCCGTCCACGCTGATTCGTCCCCGGGGGCGCTGAACCTGGACCGATGAAATAGGTGGTCTCGGGTGCGGGCCAGTGGGAGCGGGGGGCGTGACACACAACGTCGTTACTGTAATGCTTTCATGCTTGCTTGAATTTTGGGCAGATAAAACCACACAGCAACAACTGGACAATACCCACAAAAACGATATTTATGGGCAATTTGAGAGTTCAGACCTCAACCAAAAACAAGCATGTGGAGCCTCACAGCTCAGTGGATGAAAACATGAAGCCACGTTACAACGCACAGCACTTCCCTGGCTCGCATTAGGCCTGGCAATTTTGTTTGCCATTGCTATGTCTATACATTGGTTTCTTGTTCGAATGCATTTATTTCTATTAGACCAGTGGTGTCTCTAATGTTATCTAGCTACTGATAGCTCCCGATATCATCAGTTTGGTGCTGGCTGGCGTTAGCTGCTAACGTTAGCTGCTAGCCACAATGCTATACTGTTATACTGGCATATTCCATTCACGTTAGCATGTAAGTTAACAATCGGCGCCGATGAGACTAAACTCCGCTTTTGGTGTTCAATTGTGTTGATGTTAGTTTTGTTTCATCAACAAATGAGAGGCAGAACACACAGTGAATGTATCCGTTTTGTTTATTGCACGTTCTTTGCTGAAAAATAATTGCTACAGTGGCTATACTAGACTAGTAATAGGCTAAGCTAACTAGCGTTAGCCGTTAGCCCTGGGACATGCTCAAAAGCGGACTCTACAACACCATCCATTCGTGAGAAAAGGGGGTGGGTTATATTGACAAGGCTTGACAACAGAGGTTCAAATATAACTTCATATTTATTGGTTATTTGTTTATTTTATATCAGCATCCAGTCTCCGCCGCCGTTTTAACACTCTTCCTGTTAACATTTTCGAGCGTGACATCATCGCCTACGGCAAGCGTACACGCTCAAAATGCAAACCGTAAACAGAACCCGGAGCGAACCAAGACTGAAGTGTGTACACAAACTAGAGGGGGGAGAGGGAGGGGGGAAGTTCGCACCCTAACCGGAACGGACCTGCACCCTAACCGGAACAGACCCGAATGGTGAGTGAGAAAGCACCCTGAGTCTAATGCATGCAGAGAGAAGAAAAGGGTATGTATGTATCTGCTTGTCTAATTCCAGGGTAGATGGCAAATAAAAATGTATTTCCCAAAAGGTTGGCGTGTTCCTTTAAACTGAACTGCCTTTGAACCAAAACCAAAATAATCTCACTTGCCGTCCTTACTGAATGTAAAGGAACTATTGTGTAGCCTGATATAAATGATCTAAATACAGAATTTAGACCATTTTCATTTAGATCATTTCTATCAGGCTACACGATAGTTCCTTGTGGTTTTGGTTTTGGTTCAAAGGCAGTTCGGTTTAACACTGAAGTGAATCTCAGTGGTAGATATCAACCAGCAGTAGGCCCACATGTCCCTTAGGGAGGCAATGGCTGGTTGGGTGACTCTGTGCCTCACAATAAACCACTGCAGTGATGTAATGGCTTTGCAGTATTACATTGATAAGAGTGTGTCGGTCTCTCCCCTTCGATAAACTCAAGCCCTTTCCTATATGCACAGCACTTACGGAACACTATATCCAAAGGACTCTTTCAATACTCTCTCAATACTAAACCAACAATCAGTAACCGATTATAAAAGAAGAAGGGCGCCTTGATTTTTGTTCATAAATCCATTCACATACGGGGTCAAATTAAGGTCTTATATCACTCCCCAAGTCATGTGTAATACTGTTGGCCTGGTTGCCGTGGTAATGGTGTGATAGTCTCACAGTACAACGTGTCATTTGGGAAGCAGCTGTATGTAGAGGAAGTGGGAATGTGTGTGTATGTGTGTGTGTGTATGTGTGTAAGCAAGGGAATTCAGTGATGTCAGTGTAATTGCAGAAGTCTTTCTCACTGAATCCAACAGCTGGGAAGCGTGTCCCAAAAAAAACATAGAAAAACGTGTTCCCTCCAGGAAATGTGCATGTGTGTGTGCGTCACCAGCTGATCCTGTATGGAAATATTCATGAAAGACCTCAAAAGACCTCCTCTACCAAAGAGATGTGCTGCATCAGTGCAGGCAGCGGCGTGCAGCACCACATTCTCCACTTGTGACCCGCTGAGAGACGCGTAGCAACAGGCCCGGGCCGCGGCAGGCAGACATCCACGCTGGAACAACGCAGTCCACAATAATGTGTGGATATTGTGCGTTTGTCTATGCCTGGGCCATCTAATCTGCCGTGATGTGCTCTGTCCTTGTGTCCATGACTGTATTGTGCCCTGTATCCCTATCTTATGTCCTACTATATGTGCTTTTGTTTGTATTGTAATGTTATTTATCTCGCTTGTATTCTTGTTTGTATTGCTAACTCTTTTTTACATAGGATGTTAGCCTGTACCTTCTGGCAGGGGGACTACTGTACCAATGGAAATTAGCCTTTTTGGCAAAAAATTTGGTACATTTACGTTTTTAAAACGTTTATTAATGTATACTGTATATACCTTGAACAAATAAAGTAAACCTAAACCTAAGCTATAATTCACAATACAAACCTCAGAAGTGCTTCATCTCCGGAGACAATGCTGGACTTCCATAAGCCGTGAGCAAGGAACTTCCAGCTCCTACAATGACTTGCATGAGGAATCCAATCGAGACGCAGCGCGATGCCAGATGTAAATGTGATGCATGAATGGTATTGTGTGCTACGAGTCATCCCTTCATTGGCAATTTTCTCCTCTCAACGTCATTGTAAACAAGAGCCTGCTCTCAATGATCTATCGAGATTAAATAAAGATTGAATGAATGAATGGATGATGTTTTTACTGTACTCTCTTGGCATCCTCTGCTGGAAGATACAGTGACGTGAACCATGTAGAAATCGATTAATTTAGCGTTTTACGATGTAACCATATCTGGACAAGTGTTTTCCCTTTCTTTTGCATGTCCCACTGTACGGGTTACATGTGGCTGCCCATCTGTTTACTCACAGGCTTTTTCATACAGTCCTACACCCAGCATAAATAACGTCACATAATATGTCTCTCCAAAATTGTCAACCCACGGTGGGACCATAACATCACTGAAAGGGGTCCCAATGGGGGGTAAAATATATTAAAATTAAAATGTATTTTATCTGTCCTAAAAGATTTGTAGGATTTGTTGTTATTACATTTAGATTACCCCCCCTCCCCACTATTTCATATGAATGTACTATAACTTCTCTTCATTTCAAATAATTTCAGATGTTATTTAGAAGCCTGTCAATCAAAATCAATGGCTTTTTTCTTTGCTTTTTGAATTGGAACACAAAATGGTTATTCACTCTGAATTAGTGTGACTGACTGAGGAATACATTAGGCCATATATCACATATATCAAGACAAAATAAAGACAGGTAACACAGCAGTGATTGCTAGCTTTCTTACAAGCTGTCATTTTTTATTATGGGATAACAATACATTACACACATCAAAAATAGATGTGTCCAATGCACCTCTGATAAAGGTCTTGTTAAAGGTACAGGGTCCTAAGTACAATATAACAATATTCATGGTAGAAGGAAAAAGTATTTAAAAGACAACATTAAATTTCTTATTCTCCTTTACAGTCGTATTTACAAAATGAATCTAAATACTTATATTTTGTATTTATGAATCAGACAAGGAACAGAGTTGCTGTTGTGATGACAACGAAAGAGAGGGTTGCAAAGAGCTGGGTCAAAGGGTAAATGTTCCTACGTGTCACAACTTTAAGATCAGTAGCACATTTGTGACAACAGAACCATTAGTAACCAAACCATTAGACTGGTTCTTTGTCAAAACCATAATTTGGAAACAAAGGTTAGGATTGTGTGACATGTTCCTTTTCTCTGTCAAACGTGTGCAAGAACTTTGTTCTTCCTTAAATAACAAAGACACAAATTGAATTCATGTTAGAAAAACATTAACATAGATTGTCTATTCTTTATCATACTGCCTTACCTGGCCTTCACAACCGAGTACTGTCAACTATAATGCATCTCAAATTTAACGTATTATTTTTAATATGAATTATTATAAATTAACTTACTTGCCCCGTTACCGTCTTGTGTTTGCCTTCGTAGAACAGAATACCGGTAATTGTACATCATTTACTGTAGCTTGCTTTACTTTTTGGAATATGAACCGTTATAAATGCATACAGTGTTTGAGGGTATCATTGTTATCATACGGTAGGAAATCTAAAATCCTTTGCACTATTTGATGTGGGTTTCGTCTCAAGAGTCACTGTGCTCTCTTCAACATATTATTGTGCTGATCAGAGTTTTACTCTAATGCTACGGTTAGCACTTAACAATGTGGTCTCACAATCACATCTCTGTCACAGGCTAGAAAACAAAAGGAACCAAATACTGCTTTTAAAGTCCAAATCAAATACATTTTTCTTTTTTTCCGCTGAGACATTTAGAACCCAGACTGAGCAGCTCGAGTTCGTATAAAAAAATCAACGCTGTCGCTAACCGACTTAAACAGACAAAGGAAATTCATTAACCCAAGCCTGGCACACTGATACAGGTGCTTGCTTGGTAATAGGCATTGTGTACTATGATAATTATTCATCATAATATTCACTCATCTTAATGTGTCAATATTCTGTGTAGTCAAAGAAATATAGACAGGTGGCATAGTTGGTAAATCAAGGACCTGCTCACGAAAAAGTAACCTAGCACCACACACGTCTTAAAAACACAAAATACTGCACTCTCCTTACCTAAACTAAACCTAAAAGAGAGCAGAGCAGGACATATCAAAACAGATATTATACATAATGGTGCATTTCAATAGACAGGTAAAATGTTTTGCGCTGAGTAGGCATCTATAGCAGTATTTTCCTCTTGCCTATACAGACAAATATATAAAGTTACTTACATGAGTGAGTTCAAACCAAATAAGGGGATTGGTAGGGGAGAGGTGTAAATCATCAGCGTACATGAGCAAGTTCAAGGTTCTCAGAACTGAACAAGTCATACAAACAAAGAAACAAAAAGAAATTACACAAAATTCAAAAAGAAAAGAGAAATAAATGTGATAAATTAGAATTTGCATTGACATTCCATATTTCAAACTATACACAACAGACAAAATACAACATTTACATTATTGCTTGACATTCGGTTATGGCTAAAGTTACTTTCATTTATTTGTGAGAAATGCAGTTTCACAACTGTGCTTTGGAACTCGAGAGACAATGTGATGAATGTGTGGTGAAATGGAGTGAGCATATTAATAAGAGGAGAAGAAAATAAGGGAGAAATATATGACACTCAAGAGACGTCCGCGTTAACTAAAACCTTGTCTGGGATGTCAGAATCTTACTTTTGTATGCAAAATATGTGCAGATGTATTCCCCCCCCTCTCTCTCTCTCTCTCTCTCTCTCTCTCTCTCTCTCTCTCTCTCTCTCACACACACACACACACACACACACACACACACACACACACACACACACACACACACACACACACACACACACACAACCAAAAAGAAACACATACACACATCAGAGAAAGATAAAACAATGGCTAATATAATATAAAGTGGCAGACTTTTATGCTTCCTGCTAAGCACAAACAAGTTTAAGTTTAAGTTTGTTTATAAAAAATGTTTACCCAGGGACAGTGCACATTAATGAACATCTTCAGTTTCCACATCAATGTAAATGTGCCAGATGTTTGCTAATTAGCTAGTTTCCATCTGTAGTCCCTGCCTACCATGCATGCTTTACATGATACATCAAAGCTATTGCTCTCTACATATATTGATTTCAGTAAGATGGGCTAATAAAGAATGATAATATGAATGCTAATAAAAACTCTTTGAAGGTTGAGATGCCCGTCTTATCATTAATCTGACACCAAATCTATAGCTGTTATCGCTACTAAGACTGCGTTGCACAACTGGTATCTTGACATAGCTTAAGAGTAGATGTGTGAAACAGAAAACACACCATGCAGCCTCAGCTAGTAGAACAGTCACTGTATTTGTATTTGGCACCCACTGCGCAGTTCAGATTGACATCAATGTAAGGCTGCCCCCTCGGTCTATTGGTAACTTGATGAATAGTCACAAGACATGGCTGAATGACTGAATAGACACTTTAATTAGCAGGTCTTTAAAATTGCTTCGCAATTTGTGCGTAATGTAATCAATCCAATGTGTGTATCAAAGTCCACTGCATTATGTGCCACAGATTTCCTGTCTTTTCCCATTCATTACAAACTCTATCGAAAACAATTTAGTAAACCAACCATTATAATTATTATTTGATGGCCAATTCTTTCTTTTTTTTTAATAAAGAGAGCTTATATCTTTCCTATGGGTGGGTGGCCTCAGTGGAAATTGAACCAGCAACCCACCCAGTGTCAGTGAAATGCTCTATCCATTGAGTTCCACAGCGAGCACCTCTGTCCATTAATAAAACTACGAGGGACAGATGTCCATCAATGCAAACAAATCAACTATGAGGGGACAGGTGTCCATCAATGCAAACAAATCAACTACGAGGGGACAGGTGTCCATCAATGCAAACAAATCAACTATGAGGGGACAGGTGTCCATCAATGCAAACAAATCAACTATGAGGGGACAGGTGTCCATCAATGCAAACAAATCAACTACGAGGGGACAGGTGTCCATCAATGCAAACAAATCAACTACAAGGGGACAGGTGTCCATCAATGCAAACAAATCTCAATGCAAATAAATGCAAAAAGAAAAAAAGGAAAGAAAAGAGAAAGAAGGAGAAAGAGAGAAAGAGAGAGAGAAATGAAAAACTGGAACCGTCATGAAGTCAGCTCACCGTAATCCTGGTTAGAATAGCTGGCTCTGTACTATATTGCTAGGCTGCAACCTTTGGTCAAGTAATAAAACGACACCTCATAAATCTCCCTGAGTTTTCTTTTTTCTTTTACATCTGAAATGTAATGTTGTTTAAACAAGTTGTATTGTAGTGCAAATGAACTATGGCCTCCTTTTTCATTGGACTTTTTCTTTTACTTGTATTATTATTCTCTTTTATTTTTTTGCTTGCTCATGACTGACGTTTTGCTTTTCACTCTCTAATGGATCATGCAAATTTGAGAACGTTCAATTCGCTTCATGGGGCAAATGCATGTTAGTGATCTTTTAAATGCTGTAGGCCTGCTCCCTCATATCCAAGAACATGAAATGTGGCCTCTTTGATTGTTACGTGATAATGTCGTGATCCTACGCCCGAGACAGTGATATACATCTACATGACTGGATTCAAAGGAGGTGAAGTGAAGTGAAGACGTTTCCACAATGTCATTTGTTCCCCGAGGAGGGGATGAGACTACGGACATGCAAACGTCCTGCTTGTCGTGCACTGCAGAGGAATAAAGGTAACACACGGACGCGTACTTCTTTTCGTTGTACTGTACTTGTACTTTTTAATCTAATCTAAGAAAGAATGCTATACACCCAGGAATGTGCCCAAGCTGATGGGTGTAGACAGTATACACACACATTACACACATTAACACCCCACCCACCCACACACACACACACACACACACACACACACACACACACCCACCCACACACACACACACACGCACGCACGCACACACGCACACACACACACACACACACACACACACACACACACACACACACGTAAATGCATATGGCACATGGAAAATGAATACGGCAAACCCAGTGAAAATGTTTGCGAGCCCAGATTATTTAAATAAAGACATCTACCCATGTTTCTCTCATGAGGTTTTTCCCCCACCAGACAAGGTTTATTGTCACTGTCCTATGTTGCTTGTTTGAATCTACCTTTGTTACGTGAGAATCAGTGAGAGAGGGGCTGTCACTAACACAGACGCACGCATACACACACACGCATACACACACACCCAACATCCTTTGCAAAAAGATCTGGGTTGAGTCATATCCGACAAAATCAATTAGGAGCAACTGCACATAGTGACGTCATTGCTTAGTCTTATTGCATGCAAACACTGGAAATGGTATAATGTTCATGTATGAACCAGCTTTTCAAAGTGGGCTGGTATTATACACCCTGCTGCACTTCACGTTTCAGCCACTAGATGGTGCCACTGATTAACTGCTGGATCAGATCAAATTGCTTGTCTTTATGACGTGCCCCTCTTCAGACTCCAGAGTCTGTCTGCTCTATGTCTAGACTCAAGTGTCCCAGTGTCCACCTTCATGGAGTACAGAATACACATGTATCAAAAATGTAGACCTGCATTCAATAGATCATTCTTTTTTTTGTGCAGTTTTATGACGGCGTTGCTATGGTTCTAATGGTGGTGACGTGGTGAATGAAAATGATTTCACACAATAATATCAATTGAGGATTCAGTGTGGACGCAACGACTTAATCAGGATTTGCAATATTGCTACTGAATTTGGATGGCAGATTTCATAGCAGGGCATGTTCGTTGCCAATACGTCTGTAAAAGTGAACAAGCAAAAATACATTGGCTACTTTGACCAGGAAAAATGACAAACAGCTTAGGTTAAAAGTGCCTGATTCACTGAGCGAATAGGAAAAGCCACAGCTATAATACAGATTCTTAAAAATAGATTCTAAAAACATTATCACATTGATTCATTTAGCAACAATAGCCTGTACCTATAATCATATACCCTGTGGTAAGAAATCATGGAGCTACGGTTCAGAGTCTGTGTGCGAATGCTTAACAAGAGATGACGTTTAAAAGTGGATGGTTCTGATGGGGTGGAATATTACCGATGGGATCAAAGGTCGACGATTGTCCGTTTGTATGTTGTGAAACCCGCCCCCTTCTTTCTGTCAGTTGAACATGTGTTCCTTGATCTGGACGCGACCAACACATTATGCATATTTGGAGCTCCGTTTCATAAGCGCTGTGGTTTCTGGATCAAATGATCATCGTAGTTCTAGCACTTGTCAATAGTTCTTCTTTTTTTTTGTCCGTTGGGACCAGTAAAACATTGAAACAGAACATGGCTTTTGAAAGCCATTGGTGTGACTAAATCAAACTTCAATGACAGAAAAAAATTGGGGGCGGAGGGGGGATTATATTTCTTTTTGGGATGTTTAGCTCCAATGGAGCCTTTTTCTTTTTTACAACATGAAATTCAAACATCACGAAAGCCAAATAAAACATCAGTCGCCGACTGAATAACATGCATGGGGGGCCGTCTCCTGGGCAGCATGTGTTTTGTAAAAAAAACGCTGCGTTCTGTACGCCGGCTCTCTGTGACCTCACTGCGGAACAGAATCAAATCCAACCGAGAGGCCGAAGGTAGATGATGAAGATGAGGAGGTGGAGGTGAAGAAAGAAAAAGAAACAAACAGAAGAGAGGTGAAGAAGGGGGCCACACAGCGTGGCGGCTGTCCGTGTGAGTGCAGGGGCCAGATCGCCGACGACACGCCAGTCTTTCCTTCAGCTCCACGTCTCTTCAACACCACAGACCGTGGCCGCGGGACGTACGGTGAGGCACGGTGAGGACGAGCTCTCATACCGTACACCGGCGCTCCCTGCCGCTAGCCGTCCACCGGCAGGGCCTGCTCGAAGTCCGAGCCAAACAGCTCCTTGTATAAGGGGGGAAAGTGGGCGCGCACAATGTCCGGGTACGTGGCTTTGAAAGCCGTCAGCTTCTCCGTGTGTTGGCTGCACAGAGCCCGCAGCGTGGACACCTTGCATATCAACTGCATAGGAATCACAATGGAGAGTTGATTAGAGGAGATGGAATAGGTGGCATTTTATTGTGATACAAGTTACTAAGTTAGACATATCAGTGTGTGTGTGTGTGTCTGTGTGTGTGTGTGTCTGTGTGTGTGTGTGTGTGTGTGTGTGTGTGTGTGTGTGTGTGTGTGTGTGTGTGTGTGTGTGTGTGTGTGTGTGTGTGTGTGTGTGTGTGTGTGTGTGTGTGTGTGTGTGTGTGTGTGTGGATATTTGTGTGTATGTGTGTGTGTATGTGTGTGTGTACCTTGGTCAGTATGCTGTCCTCTCGGTGGTTCTTCTGCAGGGTGTGTTGAAGCGCCAGCTGGATCTTCTGTTGAAGTTTCTCCACCTTGACCTTCTCCTGAAGCCAGGACCGGTCTGAACACACACACAGACACAAGAAGGAGGAGGAGGAGGAGAAGAAGAAGAAGAAGAAGAAGAAGAAGAAGAAGAAGAAGAAGAAGAAGAAGAAGAAGAAGAAGAAGAAGAAGAAGAAGAAGAAGAAGAAGAAGAAGAAGAAGAAGAAGAAGAAGAAGAAGAGAATAAGAAGAAGGAGAATTAGGAGAATGAGAAGAAGAAGAAGAAGAAGAAAAGGAGAATTAGGAGAATGAGAAGAAGGAGAAGATGATGATGAAGAAGATGATGAAGAAGATGAAGAAGATGAAGAAGAAGGAGAAGATGAAGAAGAAGGATAAGAAGAAGAAGAAGAAGAAGAAGAAGAAGAAGAAGAAGAAGAAGAAGAAGAAGAAGAAGAAGAAGAAGAAGAAGAAGAAGAAGAAGAAGAAGAAGAAGAAGAAGAAGAAGAAGAAGAAGAAGAAGAAGAAGAAAAAAAGGAGGAGAAAAAGAAGAAAGTTGGTCAAATAGTATGTGCACTCTGGAGGTCACCCAGTGTTTGTGCGTGGCTGTAAACATGCATTACTCCATGACTACACACTGTAAGGTTAGGATCCCAGTGCAGGTATAACTGTGTGGTGAGAACTGTGTCTTACCTGCTGACATGAGCACGAACGCTGAGAACAGGGCGATCTCGTCCTCCGAGAGGTGCAGCGCACACATGCTCTTACCGAACTCAAACACAGAGCTGATCAGATCCTCGCAGCCTGGAGAGAGAGAGAGAGACACACACACACACACACGCACACACACGCACACGCACACACACACACACACACACACACACACACACACACACACACACACACACACACACACACACACAGCCATGAGTAAATAGAAAACATAGAGATTATTGACAGTGATGGTGATAATGATATTATCTACATGAAGCAAAACAGCTAACCAGTGAAACCAGCTAGCCAGTCTCTAACCAGAGAGACATCTAGTCGCTAACCAGAGAAAACAGAATCTAGTGCAGGGGTGGCCAACCAGTCAGAGACTAAGAGCCACAAAAATTACTGTGGTACCACAAAGAGCCACACCATATACTGTACCAGCGTTTCTCAACCTTTTTTTTCAGTCACGGCACCCTTCATGTGTTTATAGGTCTCACCCTCTGGCCTCTGAAGTTGCGAATGTCTTTTTTATTTGGGCCTCACAGGGTTAAAAGTACCCACGGTTGCAAAATTACAAAATCACTTTTAGCCATTTAAAAAAAGAATGTTTATTTAAACATTTTTAAGCACATGTATAGTCAATTGGTCCTGTTGTTCAGCCTCACAATGCTATTTGATAGTAAATGTGTTTATATGTCCCTCTTAAGCCCGAGATATACAGTAAAAGTGTATATTTTCAGCATTATGTTTGTTTACCAATTATTTTAACTGTTATTAGTGATATATAAGATTATAGAAATCTCAGGGCATTGAGTCGGAAACCGGCGCATATTGACAGGAGGAAGTGGCACAGCCAAAAGTGAGTGTAGTATTTTGAAGGAAGAGACTCAGGGCTTTAGAATTTTGAAAAACTACCCTACCCAGCTCACACCAGCCCCTGTCAATCATCTGACTTCTGGATTGACTTTTTTATTTCTCTTATTTTTTGGGATTATCTCCCACAAACCTGAATGTTATTGCCATGAAACAGAACGCAGTTAGTTTCTCTACCTTTCTGTGAACGTCTTGCAAAAAACGGTGTTGCAATACGATGAAAAATGGTGGAGAAATTTACATTATAAAAAAGATGGCAGAATTCAGTACTGTATCTACAAAACCTTCTGTTTAATCATCTTCCCTTTATTAATTTGCTTAGATTTTTCAGGTCTGGTCAATTTTAGCATGGTGTTATTCACAGTCAAAGATAATATATATTTTTTTAAATAGAATTGATATTCTCCTTTGGTTCATTACAATTTACTCAAGCCTAGTAACAGACACACTATTTCTGACACTGATCCATATAATTATGTCCCTAGATTCAGATACCAAGAACATGCAAAAAAAAAAAAAAAATTATGTTTATTCTACGCCCTTAGTGAATTATATATATATTTTTTTTTTATGGATGGAAGAGCCGCACATTGACGTGCAAAGAGCCGCATGCAGCTCGCAAGGCCCGGGTTGGCCACCCCTGATCTAGTGTATCTCTAACCAGAGAGCAGTCTAGTCTCTAACCAGAGAGAGCAGTCTAGTCTGTAACCAGAGAGACCAGTCTAGTGTAGTCTCTAACCAGAGAGAGCAGTCTAGTGTATCCCTAACCAGAGAGACCAGTCTAGTGTATCTCTAACCAGAGAGAGCAGTCTAGTGTAGTCTCTAACCAGAGAGAGCAGTCTAGTGTAGTCTCTAACCAGAGAGAGAGAGCAGTCTAGTGTATCTCTAACCAGAGAGAGAGAGCAGTCTAGTGTAGTCTCTAACCAAAGAGAACAGAGTCTAGTGTATCTCTAACAAGAGAGAGCAGTCTCTAACCAGAGACTATCGGGAAATCGAAAATAGCATTATGTTTTAAGGATTATTATCAAAACCTCTATACTCCAGAAGTAATAGGTGTGGACCCACAGAAAATTAAACAATACCTAGACATTTTAAACCTTCCCACAGTGTCCGTTAAACAAAATAATGAATTAGTACAACCAATAGTAGAGACAGAAATCCAGAAGGGTAAACCGGGAAAAAGTCCTGGAAGTGATGGATTTACTTACGAATTCTACAGGGAGTTTAGATACCTAGTTACTCCCATTTTATGTAGAGTTTTTAATGAGATCCTACAAACAGGAAACTGGCCGGACACATGGAATTCTGCAATCATTACTGTTATACCTAAAGAAGGAAAAGACCCGACAGACTGTTCATCATTTTTGATCTACATTTAAGAGCAATATTGGTCTATACTACTATACTACTACAAACTATGGGGTTCTGTCTGGATATAAGCTTAATTTAAATAAAACTGAAGCTATGGAAGTAGGTGACCACTTGGAGAAAGACTTCAAAAAACAGTTTAACTTTAAATGGGACCGGAACAAAGTGAGATATCTGGGAATAACTATACCTGTCCTAGACCATCTACATCAGTGTAATTATGGAAGTTTGGAGAACTCAGTAAATAAAGGAAGATCTGAATAGGTGGAAAATTGTACCTCTCACTTTATTTGAAAACATTTATATTATTAAAATGAACATCTTGCCACGTTTTCTATTTTTATTCTAAAACATTCCATTATACATAACACCTAAATGTTTCAATGTTTGGGAGGGGCTGCTGAGAAAATGTATATGGGATGAAAAGAGCCTAGAGTCAAACTCAAAATCATGCAACAAAAAAAAGAAGGAGGGGGACTAGCATTACCAAATTTTATTAATTATTATTACGCAGCACAGGTAAAACCGATTCTAATATGGATGAAAAACGAGATGAGACCCAAATGGAAGTCAATTGAGTTGAATCTAGTGGAATCACTCAGCACATTGATCTTCTCTAGATATAAAAAAGCACAGATCAAAATACACAATTACTCTATATATAACACATTTAAAATCTGGATGGAAATATGTAAAATAAATAAAATTAAGGAACAAGAAATTATCTGCTTAAGACAAATAGCATGGGACCCAGATTTTTCTTCAAACAGTATTGATGGTTTTTTTAAGACATGGGAAGCTAAGGGCCTCATACGTTTCTATCAAATGTACAATGAAGGAGTGGATTCTTTTGAAAATGTAGCTAATAAATATGCCTGTCCTAGTAATCACTTTCACCGATACCTGCAAGTAAGAAGCTACTTAAGAGAAAAAATCCAAATTAAAACTCTTGAAGAGCTCCACCCCTTCTGAAATACATGATAAAGACCCAACAAAGCCATAACCTCAAAAACACAACTGGACAAATCTACAGAATGCTTCAAGAAAACAAAATTGAAGATTTAAGCTATATTAAAAATAAATGGGAGAAGGAACTGAAAAAAAACATACGAGATAAGGAGTGGAATCAAAGCTTTAAAGATATCTTCCATTACATAAAATCACCCTTTTGGCAGGAGTATGCTTGGAAAATAAATATGAGGTATTTTAGAACACCATCGAGTATGTCCAAATTCGCACAAAATGATCCCGGCTGCTGGAGGGAGTGTGGGGAGAAGAATGCTGACCATACACATATTTTCTTCACATGTAAAAAAAATACAAATCTACTGGTCAGATATTTTAGACATAATGGAACAGATGTTTGAGGAAGTGGGTATAGAAAAACATGATATACTCTTAGGAACACGCCCCAAAAACCTACAAAAAGAAGAAGTATACATTTATTTTTATTTTGAGAGCTGCAGAAAAAACTTGAACCCCCGAAAGTAAACAAATGGTTAGAAACTGTAGAGGACATATATAGTATGGAAAAGGTAACCTACAAAATCAATAAGAATGAAAATATGCTGGGAAAAAGATGGGGTCTCTTTAAACTATGGAGGGGTACTAGATGACAGACAGATCAGTCTTTGAGGAAGATTTTAAGTAACAGTGATGTCTTGATCTACTGCTCAATTGTTGGGGAACACCCCTTAGGCCTACAGCTACACCTACAATGAAAATTCAAGCCTTTTTACTTGTATGGGTGATGGGTAAAAAAAAAAAAAAAGTGTCAAGATTTAAAATATGCGTATGTACATTTGTGTGTGTATGTACGTATGGATATGTGCAGTTATGTATGTGTATGTGGGTACACATACTATACCTAAATGTAAAATGACTTTCTTTGACACAATAAAGTATAAAAAAAAGAGAGACCAGTCTAGTGTATCTCTAACCAGAGAGAACAGTCTAGTGTATCTCTAACCAGAGAGAACAGTCTAGTGTATCTCTAACCAGAGAGAACAGTCTAGTGTATCTCTAACCAGAGAGACCAGTCTAGTGTATCTCTAACCAGAGAGACCAGTCTAGTGTATCTCTAACCAGAGAGACCAGTCTAGTGTATCTCTAACCAGAGAGACCAGTCTAGTGTATCTCTAACCAGAGAGAGCAGTCTAGTGTATCTCTAACCAGAGAGACCAGTCTAGTGTATCTCTAACCAGAGAGACCAGTCTAGTGTATCTCTAACCAGAGAGAGCAGTCTAGTGTATCTCTAACCAGAGAGAGCAGAGTCTAGTGTATCTCTAACCAGAGAGAGCAGAGTCTAGTGTATCTCTAACCAGAGAGCAGAGTCTAGTGTATCTCTAACCAGAGAGAGCAGAGTCTAGTGTATCTCTAACCAGAGAGCAGAGTCTAGTGTATCTCTAACCAGAGAGAGCAGAGTCTAGTGTATCTCTAACCAGAGAGCAGAGTCTAGTGTATCTCTAACCAGAGAGAGCAGAGTCTAGTGTATCTCTAACCAGAGAGCAGAGTCTAGTGTATCTCTAACCAGAGAGAGCAGAGTCTAGTGTATCTCTAACCAGAGAGAGCAGAGTCTAGTGTATCTCTAACCAGAGAGAGCAGAGTCTAGTGTATCTCTAACCAGAGAGAGCAGAGTCTAGTGTATCTCTAATCAGAGAGAGACCAGAGTCTAGTGTATCTCTAACCAGAGAGAGCAGAGTCTAGTGTATCTCTAACCAGAGAGAGCAGAGTCTAGTGTATCTCTAACCAGAGAGAGCAGAGTCTAGTGTATCTCTAACCAGAGAGAGCAGAGTCTAGTGTATCTCTAACCAGAGAGAACAGAGTCTAGTGTATCTCTAACCAGAGAACAGAGTCTAGTGTATCTCTAACCAGAGAGAGCAGAGTCTAAAGCGACCAAGGAACAACTTCCCTTTGGTGGTAAGCTCGCAAAATCAATGCAAAATTAACAAACTCAGAAATGTAAGATATACCTGCCCTGGGTTAGAAGCTTATTATCTTCCCGAAAATGGAAGCTCTGCCTATTATAGAATAATATGTATTTTAAGTTTTAATTTAGCTGTAATTTCACGCTCCATTCCATTCCTCGCTGAGCTGCCTGGCGAGAGGACTTTGAGGACGCTCTCTCCAACGGGCTTTCCAGGTGTGTTCTTGATGAATGCGCAGCCCTGAGTACAGTGTTCGTTTTTACCAACATGTTGTAGTAAAAAGGTCTGTTCCCCTTCAACACTAAGGTCACTGATGTTCTCAACACCTTTGTCAATGACACTCAACTGGCTTAAATTACTGCAGATTAGTGCGTGCGTGTGTGTGTGTGTGTGTGTGTGTGTGTGTGTGTGTGTGTGTGTGTGTGTGTGTGTGTGTGTGTGTGTGTGTGTGTGTGTGTGTGTGTGTGTGTGTGTGTGTGTGTGTGTGTGTGTGTGTGTGTGTGTGTGTGTGTGTGTGTGTGTGTGTGTGTGTGTGTGTGTGTGTGTGTGTGTGTGTGTGTGTGTGTGTGTGCAGGATGGATAGATATTGCACTGCAGCTGTCTGTATCTGAGGTGACGGGTGATTAATAGGTACAATGTGATTAGTATCACTTGCTGTAGTGCACGCACACACAGACACACAAACACACAAGCACACACACACTCCTCACCTAATGCTTTGAAGACATCCGGCCCAGCATATTTCCCGTCAAAGTAGACGGTGTTGTTCTGCGTGTCAAACGCACGGCACATTCTGACAAACACCACCTCCAGAGAGCCTGATGAAAGGAAACGCGGAGTTAAGTCACTACCTGAAGGATCGAGAAGCTGAACAGTATCAGTGCCTGAAATGACATTTAAAGATCCCTCCGTTTTACCCCCTTTTGTCTGCACATAGTCCTTGATTGATTGATTGATTGATTGATTGAAAACTTTATTAACAGATTGCAGAATGGGTACAGTACAGTACAGCTCAATACACACAATTGTTAAGGGGATGCAGACCAGAGAAAGACTTTCGTCTTGTTTACATCAGGGTCCCCCACTTTCAATTAATCATAACATATATGACACACACGACATACAGATAGACAGTACTGCTACATCTATACATGTATGACATACCAGATTTGCAAATACAGTACTGTTTGTGATACAAAAATAGTCCAGAAAAGAGAGTATATACATTTGACGTAGAAACTGTACATTGGAGGAGGTTGGGTAGGTGGGGTGGGGTTGGGTGGGTGGGGGGGGGGACTGTACATTGGAGGTGGTTGGGTGGGTGGGGTGGGGGTTGGGTAGGGGGTGGGTGGGGGACACTGTACACTGTACATTGGAATATTGACAAAGCCATACTTGGTAATTTACTGTACATTGGAGGGGGTTGGGTTAGGACATTTGCAGGGGCCAGTTTCGAATTGCAGTCTCCCGTAGGTGTTCTTTGAGAGTGTTTTTGAAAGTGGGTAGTGATTCACATTCCTTTACAGCTTTGGGTAGGGCGTTCCACATTGATGTGGCATAATTGCGAAACGTGTTTAGTCCCTTGTTTGAGCCGAATCTGGGTTTAACATGATTTGTGGAGCTCCCTCTGGTGTTGTGACCTTTGGGAAGTATTTTGACATGTACATGGGTACCTTGGTCGTGTAGTGTATCTTGTAGACCAGGCCCATTGCAAGTTGCTGTACTCTGTCGTCTACTCTAAGCCATCCTAGGTTGTCAAAGTGGGCAGGGGTGAGGTGGGTTCTAGGAGTCAGGTCAAGCAGTAGTCTGACCAGTTTGTTTTGAGATGTTTGTAATTTTGTTTTTAGTGCCTTTGAGGTGCTTTGGTACCATGAGGTGCAAGCATAGTCGTAGTACCCTTGAATGAGTGCTCCTGCCAGAGTCTTCAGGGTATTCTTGTTTACCAGAGAGGAGATCCGATACAAGAATCGAGTTCGTTGGTTGACTTTTTTTTTATTACATTGGATGCCATTTTGTCACAGGAAAGATTAGCCTCTAGGATGGAACCCAGGTAGGTAATTTCATCTTTCCTTGTGACAATATTGTCACCCACTGTAACTGAGAAGCCGTCGGTCTTGCTGAGTTTGTTATTTGAACCGAAGAGAATGGACTCTGTTTTGCCCATGTGTAATGATAGTTTGTTATCAGCGAGCCATATGCAGATTTTGCCTAGTTCCGAGCTGAGGGTTTTTTCAACCTGTAACTTGTTCTTGTCAGCGACCAGCAGGGCTGAGTCGTCCGCAAACAGGAACAAGTTGCAGTCACAAGCTGACGACATGTCATTTGCATAAATCAGGAACAGTAGCGGCCCTAGTATGCTTCCTTGTGGAACACCACAGCTCACTGGGAGGGGGGGGGGGGGGGGTAGGGTACCGTTTACCTCCACCATCTGTTCTCTCCCCTCCAGGTAGGAGGGGGATCATCCAGGTGGAACATCAAAACCAATTGCTTTTAGCTTGTCAATCAGAATGGAGTGATTGACAGTGTCGAAGGCCTTTTGTAGGTCCAGCATGACCATGCCGCAGTATTTGCCCGCGTCCACCTATTGTTTGATGTGGTCGTTCAAATAGAGAAGGCATGTGTAAGTGGAGTGGGATGTTCTGAAGCCAGATTGGAATTCGTAGATTCGATTTTTTTCCGCAAGGTACTTTTCTACCTGTTCGTATAAATTTGTTTCCATGACTTTCGAGATGGAGGTAAGGATAGAAACAGGGCGGTAGTTTCCTGGGTCTAATTTGCTGCCCTTTTTGTGCAGGGGTGTTACTCTCGCAATTTTGAAGTCCTTGGGGACGTGTCCCTGTTTTATGGAGAGTTTTATTATATGTGTGATGACTGGGGTGATGGCGGCTGCTGAGTCTCTGAGGAATTTGGAGGGGATGTTGTCATGGCCAGTGGCCTTGTTCGGTTGGACGGCGCTCAGTTTTTTGAGTACCTCATCTGTTGTTACCATTTCCAGTTTGAAGTCGTCTTTGTGGACCCCTAGGTTCTTGTAGTATGCTACTATGTGTTCTACCCCATAATGCCCTGAGTGGGAGGGTAGTTTGTTTACCAGTGTTGTGGCTATGTTTGTGAAGAAAGTGTTTAAGTAATTGGCTACATCCAGCTTGTCTGTGATGAGCGTGTTGTCCGTCTTTATGTTTATGTTTAAGAATCTGGTTTTAAGTTCCTGTACCCTCTCTTCCTGTACCCTTCTCTTCCTGTACCCTTCTCTTCCTGTACCCTTCTCTTCCTGTACCCTTCTCTTCCGTACCCAAACACAAGAGTTGCGTCACTCTGCACTTGAGGGCGAACACCCCAAACATTTTCCAATACAATTTTATTTTGGACCCCGCTCCTCCCCTCCCGCTTTATACACATTGTGAATGCGTGGTTCCTTTAAGATGTCAATCAAATGTAAATCAAATGAACCCCCTTCCCCACCCTCCAGAGGTCTGTTGCATTCACATATACGTAAATTCACGGAAGCTCTCCATTCCATTTCCATGGATCTTTAATGGTCGATGAAAATGGCCCCAACTCACTGCTTTTAATCAGGTACTGTATCTGTAAAGCCTTTGATTTGTTTGATTTCTCCTCATAATTTGTGTCTGCTGCTAATTCAAGGGTAATCCAGTGTCATTACAAGCTTGCATTGCAAGTGAGTGTAATTGTGTATGTGTGTAAATCAGAGAGGAAGACAGGCATTCAATCCCAGCTAACATTAGCCTTCAAATCGTCATTTTTATGTATGTGTGTTTGTATGCAGTGTATGTTCCAATGTACAGGTATACACTGCATATGCAATTATATATTCCTACATTTTAAGTAGATTTTTGAAAACCGAAATAAATTCAATGAGCACGTAATTGATATAAGTGGGAAAAAACAAGATGAACCCTTTCACTACCACACTACAGAAGGTTAACCCTTTGGTAGTGAAAGGGTTAACCCTTTGTCGTGTGGCAGTGAAAGGGTTAACCTTCTGTATTGTCGCAGTGAAAAGGTTAACCATTTGGTAGTGAAATGGTTAACATGTTTAATCTGAGACTCTGAAAACATCTCCACCCAGTAACTCTCAACCTATTCTACTCATCTAAACCACATAGTATATACAAATGTCACAGTCAAACACCTCCAGAATGATTTTCAGAAACCGATGTGTCAGTGACGGTATAATTCAACCAGGCATCAACATGGTAGGGAGTTATTTTGAAAGGTGTAAAAAGAGTGTGATACAAATGTGAGGCACCTGACGAGTTTCACCTCAAGTATGGTGTAAAATAAATATATCATATGGTTGTATCATGTCAGCCTCATGCCACAAAAGGCTGTCTGAGTGATCTCCTTTGTGCAGCCTGTGCGTGCAGCACTGCCTAAGATACTGATAATCCTTTTCTCCTTCTCCTTATTTGTACAGTCTTGTACAATGTTTTCAACAGCAGAAATGTCACGTAGTAAAGTAAATCAGTCGATTTAAAAAGCGTCTTTGCTGACCTGCTTTCAGCAGCACTATCTGGTCGTTCTGGCAGAGCTCCATGAAGCCGTCGATGCGCTTGGCAAACTCCACCACGTACTGGATGGCCTCTGTGATCTTTATGGAGCACAGCTGCCACATCACCTCCCGCGGCTAACGGCAAAACAACAAGAGCAGGGCGTGAGACGGGCAGGAGCGCCTCACTTACAACAGGAGTTACATGAGACAGACAGGAGTTACATGAGACAGACAGGAGTTACGTGGGACAGAGGAGTTACATGAGACAGACAGGAGTTACGTGAGACAGACAGGAGTTACATGAGACAGACAGGAGTTACATGAGACACACAGGAGTTACATTAGACAGACAGGAGTTACGTGAGACACAGAGGAGTTACATGAGACAGACAGGAGTTACGTGAGACACACAGGAGTTACATGAGACAGACAGGAGTTACATGAGACAGACAGGAGTTACGTGAGACACAGAGGAGTTACATGAGACAGACAGGAGTTACGTGAGACACACAGGAGTTACATGAGACAGACAGGAGTTACATGAGACAGACAGGAGTTACATGAGACACACAGACAGACAGGAGTTACATGAGACAGACAGGAGTTACATGAGACAGACAGGTAGGAGTTACATGAGACACACAGGAGTTACATGATACAGACAGACAGGAGGTACGTGAGACAGACAGGAGTTACATGAGACAGACAGGAGTAACGTGAGACAGACAGGAGTTACATGAGACAGACAGGAGTTACATGAGACAAACAGGAGTTACATGAGACAAACAGGAGTTACATGAGACAGACAGGTAGGCCTGCCACGATAACACATTTTGCTGGGCGATTAATTGCCCCCGAAAATATCGCGATAAGCGATATTATTGCGGCCGGTTAGAGAATCTTTTTTTGAGAAATTTATTTCCCAAAACTTTTATTTTGAAGCCCACCGCTCCGTCTTTTCCGGTGTTTTAGACTTTTATTTTGAAGCCCACCGACCGGACCGGAAGTATTGTTGTGATTATCCTAGCAGAACCTATGAGCCGACAACTTGTCTCGTCCGGTTCTGTGTTTTTGAGCTAATGATAAAACAAATATTGAGATTGTTGGTGAACAACTAACTTTAGGTTAGTTTTAACGTTAGCTACTAACGTTAGATGCAGCTACTACAGGCAATCAACGATGAGGAGGAAGCGTCAAAGCAGTATATAATAGAATAGCTGTGGTGCGTAGGCACTGCAGCACGACTCGAAACTACCTACTACGTTATAATAAATTAATTCATGTTTAACTTGTCCCTGTGTCCAGTCCTTTGACTAGCCCCACCCGTTCATTGTAAACAATGATGCATGTAATTGTATTAACGTTATTCTGTGTTGTAGCTATGCTATACGTTGTATTTCGTTTGTTAGCTATTTAGCTAATGTTGTTAGCATTGAATGAGAATCAACACTTGATCTTTCATCTTTATTTAGCAGTCCAGTTTCTCCGGGCAGTAGCGAGTAACTACTTGGGTCTAAAAATAGCTAACGTTACACTATAAATAACGCTACTTGGTTAAAAGGAGCAACACTATTGAGAAATGTAGTTAAGCTATGTGGCGTTGCCCCACGGAGCTCCTGTGCTGTGCTCTGTAGTAAAGCCAGCGGCCCGCCTCCCAACACGGACAGTGACTGACAAGGGGCACTGGTTCCGCCTCATTAAAACAAACGCGCAAATAGCAATTAATCGCGCCCGTCAAAATCATTGCATTAATTTTAATTATCGCGGCAATTAATCGATTTATTGCTTATCGCGGCAGGCCTACAGACAGGAGTTACATGATACAGACAGGAGTTACATGAGACAGACAGGAGTTACATGAGACAGACAGACAGGAGTTACGTGAGACAGACAGGAGTTACATGAGACAGACAGGAGTTACATGAGACAGACAGACAGGAGTTACATGAGATAGACAGGAGTTACATGAGACAGACAGGAGTTACATGAGACAGACAGGAGTTACATGAGACACACAGGAGTTACATGAGACAGACAGGAGTTACGTGAGACAGACAGGAGTTACATGAGACAGACAGGAGTTACATGAGACAGACAGGAGTTACATGAGACAGACAGGAGTTACGTGAGACAGACAGGAGTTACATGAGACAGATAGACAGGAGTTACATGAGACAGACAGGAGTTACATGAGACAGACAGGAGTTACATGAGACAGACAGGAGTTACATGAGACAGACAGGAGTTACATGAGACAGATACGAGTTACATGAGACAGACAGGAGTTACATGAGACAGACAGGAGTTACGTGAGACAGACAGGAGTTACATGAGACAGATACGAGTTACATGAGACAGACAGGAGTTACATGAGACAGACAGGAGTTACATGAGACAGACAGGCGTTACATGAGACAGACAGTCAGGAGTTACATGAGACAGACAGGAGTTACATGAGAGAGACAGGAGTTACATGAGACAGACAGACAGGAGTTACATGAGACAGACAGACAGGAGTTACATGAGACAGAGGAGTTACATGAGACAGATAGACAGGAGTTACATGAGACAGACAGGAGTAACATGAGACAGACAGGAGTTACATGAGACAGACAGGAGTTACATGAGACAGACAGGAGTTACATGAGACAGACAGACAGGAGTTACATGAGACAGACAGGCGTTACATGAGACACACAGGAGTTACATGAGACAGAGGAGTTACATGAGACAGATAGACAGGAGTTACATGAGACAGACAGGAGTTACATGAGACAGACAGGAGTTACATGAGACAGACAGGAGTTACATGAGACAGACAGGAGTTACATGAGACAGACAGACAGGAGTTACATGAGACAGACAGGAGTTACATGAGACAGACAGGAGTTACATGAGACAGACAGGAGTTACATGAGACAGACAGGAGTTACATGAGACAGCCAGGAGTTACGTGAGACAGACAGGAGTTACATGAGACAGACAGGAGTTACATGAGACAGACAGGAGTTACATGAGACAGACAGGAGTTACATGAGACAGACAGGAGTTACACGAGACAGACAGGAGTAACGTGAGACAGACAGGAGTTACATGAGACAGACAGGAGTAACGTGAGACAGACAGGAGTTACATGAGACAGACAGGAGTTACATGAGACAAACAGGAGTTACATGAGACAAACAGGAGTTACATGAGACAGACAGGTAGGCCTGCCACGATAACACATTTTGCTGGGCGATTAATTGCCCCCGAAAATATCGCGATAAGCGATATTATTGCGACCGGTTAGAGAATCTTTTTTTGAGAAATTTATTTCCCAAAACTTTTATTTTGAAGCCCACCGCTCCGTCTTTTCCGGTGTTTTAGACTTTTATTTTGAAGCCCACCGACCGGACCGGAAGTATTGTTGTGATTATCCTAGCAGAACCTATGAGCCGACAACTTGTCTCGTCCGGTTCTGTGTTTTTGAGCTAATGATAAAACAAATATTGAGATTGTTGGTGAACAACTAACTTTAGGTTAGTTTTAACGTTAGCTACTAACGTTAGATGCAGCTACTACAGGCAATCAACGATGAGGAGGAAGCGTCAAAGCAGTATATAATAGAATAGCTGTGGTGCGTAGGCACTGCAGCACGACTCGAAACTACCTACTACGTTATAATAAATGAATTCATGTTTAACTTGTCCCCGTGTCCAGTCCTTTGACTAGCCCCACCCGTTCATTGTAAACAATGATGCATGTAATTGTATTAACGTTATTCTGTGTTGTAGCTATGCTATACGTTGTATTTCGTTTGTTAGCTATTTAGCTAATGTTGTTAGCATTGAATGAGAATCAACACTCGATCTTTCATCTTCATTTAGCAGTCCAGTTTCTCCGGGCAGTAGCGAGTAACTACTTGGGTCTAAAAATAGCTAACGTTACACTATAAATAACGCTACAGTACTTGGTTAAAAGGAGCAACACTATTGAGAAATGTAGTTAAGCTATGTGGCGTTGCCCCACGGAGCTCCTGTGCTGTGCTCTGTAGTAAAGCCAGCGGCCCGCCTCCCAACACGGACAGTGACTGACAAGGGGCACTGGTTCCGCCTCATTAAAACAAACGCGCAAATAGCAATTAATCGCGCCCGTCAAAATCATTGCATTAATTTTAATTATCGCGGCAATTAATCGATTTATTGCTTATCGCGGCAGGCCTACAGACAGGAGTTACATGATACAGACAGGAGTTACATGAGACAGACAGGAGTTACATGAGACAGACAGACAGGAGTTACGTGAGACAGACAGGAGTTACATGAGACAGACAGGAGTTACATGAGACAGACAGACAGGAGTTACATGAGATAGACAGGAGTTACATGAGACACAGGAGTTACATGAGACACACAGGAGTTACATGAGACAGACAGGAGTTACGTGAGACAGACAGGAGTTACATGAGACAGACAGGAGTTACATGAGACAGACAGGAGTTACATGAGACAGACAGGAGTTACGTGAGACAGACAGGAGTTACATGAGACAGATAGACAGGAGTTACATGAGACAGACAGGAGTTACATGAGACAGACAGGAGTTACATGAGACAGACAGGAGTTACATGAGACAGACAGGAGTTACATGAGACAGATACGAGTTACATGAGACAGACAGGAGTTACATGAGACAGACAGGAGTTACGTGAGACAGACAGGAGTTACATGAGACAGACAGGAGTTACATGAGACAGACAGACAGGAGTTATGTGAGACAGACAGGAGTTACATGAGACAGACAGGAGTTACATGAGACAGACAGACAGGAGTTACATGAGATAGACAGGAGTTACATGAGACAGACATGAGTTACATGAGACACACAGGAGTTACATGAGACAGACAGGAGTTACGTGAGACAGACAGGAGTTACATGAGACAGACAGGAGTTACATGAGACAGACAGACAGGAGTTACATGAGATAGACAGGAGTTACATGAGACACAGGAGTTACATGAGACACACAGGAGTTACATGAGACAGACAGGAGTTACGTGAGACAGACAGGAGTTACATGAGACAGACAGGAGTTACATGAGACAGACAGGAGTTACATGAGACAGACAGGAGTTACGTGAGACAGACAGGAGTTACATGAGACAGATAGACAGGAGTTACATGAGACAGACAGGAGTTACATGAGACAGACAGGAGTTACATGAGACAGACAGGAGTTACATGAGACAGACAGGAGTTACATGAGACAGATACGAGTTACATGAGACAGACAGGAGTTACATGAGACAGACAGGAGTTACGTGAGACAGACAGGAGTTACATGAGACAGACAGGAGTTACATGAGACAGACAGGCGTTACATGAGACAGACAGTCAGGAGTTACATGAGACAGACAGGAGTTACATGAGAGAGACAGGAGTTACATGAGACAGACAGACAGGAGTTACATGAGACAGACAGACAGGAGTTACATGAGACAGAGGAGTTACATGAGACAGATAAACAGGAGTTACATGAGACAGACAGGAGTAACATGAGACAGACAGGAGTTACATGAGACAGACAGGAGTTACATGAGACAGACAGGAGTTACATGAGACAGACAGACAGGAGTTACATGAGACAGACAGGCGTTACATGAGACACACAGGAGTTACATGAGACAGAGGAGTTACATGAGACAGATAGACAGGAGTTACATGAGACAGACATGAGTTACATGAGACAGACAGGAGTTACATGAGACAGACAGGAGTTACATGAGACAGACAGGAGTTACATGAGACAGACAGACAGGAGTTACATGAGACAGACAGGAGTTACATGAGACAGACAGGAGTTACATGAGACAGACAGGAGTTACATGAGACAGACAGGAGTTACATGAGACAGATACGAGTTACATGAGACAGACAGGAGTTACATGAGACAGACAGGAGTTACGTGAGACAGACAGGAGTTACATGAGACACACAGGAGTTACATGAGACAGACAGACAGGAGTTACGTGAGACAGACAGGAGTTACATGAGACAGACAGGAGTTACATGAGACAGACAGACAGGAGTTACATGAGATAGACAGGAGTTACATGAGACAGACAGGAGTTACATGAGACACACAGGAGTTACATGAGACAGACAGGAGTTACGTGAGACAGACAGGAGTTACATGAGACAGACAGGAGTTACATGAGACAGACAGACAGGAGTTACATGAGATAGACAGGAGTTACATGAGACACAGGAGTTACATGAGACACACAGGAGTTACATGAGACAGACAGGAGTTACGTGAGACAGACAGGAGTTACATGAGACAGACAGGAGTTACATGAGACAGACAGGAGTTACATGAGACAGACAGGAGTTACGTGAGACAGACAGGAGTTACATGAGACAGATAGACAGGAGTTACATGAGACAGACAGGAGTTACATGAGACAGACAGGAGTTACATGAGACAGACAGGAGTTACATGAGACAGACAGGAGTTACATGAGACAGATACGAGTTACATGAGACAGACAGGAGTTACATGAGACAGACAGGAGTTACGTGAGACAGACAGGAGTTACATGAGACAGACAGGAGTTACATGAGACAGACAGGCGTTACATGAGACAGACAGTCAGGAGTTACATGAGACAGACAGGAGTTACATGAGAGAGACAGGAGTTACATGAGACAGACAGACAGACAGGAGTTACATGAGACAGACAGACAGGAGTTACATGAGACAGAGGAGTTACATGAGACAGATAAACAGGAGTTACATGAGACAGACAGGAGTAACATGAGACAGACAGGAGTTACATGAGACAGACAGACAGGAGTTACATGAGACAGACAGGCGTTACATGAGACACACAGGAGTTACATGAGACAGAGGAGTTACATGAGACAGATAGACAGGAGTTACATGAGACAGACATGAGTTACATGAGACAGACAGGAGTTACATGAGACAGACAGGAGTTACATGAGACAGACAGGAGTTACATGAGACAGACAGGAGTTACATGAGACAGACAGGAGTTACATGAGACAGACAGACAGGAGTTACATGAGACAGACAGACAGGAGTTACATGAGACAGACAGGAGTTACATGAGACAGACAGGAGTTACATGAGACAGACAGGAGTTACATGAGACAGCCAGGAGTTACGTGAGACAGACAGGAGTTACATGAGACAGACAGGAGTTACATGAGACAGACAGGAGTTACATGAGACAGACAGGAGTTACATGAGACAGACATGAGTTACACGAGACAGACAGGAGTAACGTGAGACAGACAGGAGTTACGTGAGACAGACAGGAGTTACATGAGACACACAGGAGTTACATGAGACACACAGACAGGAGTTACATGAGACACACAGGAGTTACATGAGACAGACAGGAGTTACATGAGACAGACAGGAGTTACATGAGACAGACAGGAGTTACATGAGACAGACAGGAGTTACATGAGACAGACAGGAGTTACATGAGACAGACAGGAGTTACACGAGACAGACAGGAGTAACGTGAGACAGACAGGAGTTACATGAGACAGACAGGAGTAACGTGAGACAGACAGGAGTTACATGAGACAGACAGGAGTTACATGAGACAGACAGGAGTTACGTGTTCATCGGCATTTCCGATACTGGTATCGGTATCGGAACAACTCTAGTGTGTGTGTGTGTGTTAAGGCTGTCCCCGAACCCTGTTTTTAGGGTTCGAACGCTCGCCAGGGTTTATTGAACGAACTTTCGAACGTTCGTTTAAAAAAAAAAAAAAAGATGAATTAAAATGTTTTTTAATAAAAAATTAATAATTTTTTTTTAATAATATATATATATTGTAACAAACGAACGTTCGTGTGTGTGTGTGTACCTTGCTCTGGTAGCTCTCCATCTCCTCCTGCAGGAAGGCCTGCCAGGTCATCTGCTGCAGCTCTTCTCTGAGGTACTGACATGTCTCCATGTGGGACTTACAGATGTTCTGGGACAAGTGCTCTGCAACGACAACAACAACAACCATGAGTTTGTAAATGAAACTCATCTCAGAGGCAGTGGTTCTGAAGTAGGCAGGTCGTTTGTTCTTCGCTCCCTAATTACTTTGGTGGCAAGACACACAGCTTTCATGTCCAGGCTTATTTGAACTCCCTCTTTCCAAACTTTTTTTTTCAACTTTCCAAAAACTATAAAAAGAATTCCAGGGATGCAAACAAAGAGACAGGAAAGTCACCTAGCCTACGTTCGCCCCTATGTAGGTGGCACAGTGGTGTAGTGGTTAACACTGTCGCCTCACAGCTAGAAGGTCCAGGGTTCGATTCCCGCTTGGGGACCAGGTTTCCATGATGCCAGGTACCCAGGTGGGGTATCTCCTGGGCCTTTCTGTGTGGAGTTTGCATGTTCTCCCCGTGTTCGCAAGGGTTTCCCCCCAGATAAGATAAACCCAATGGAAAAACATGCACAACAGATCGCTAACGCTGTCGTGTTCCCTGACGAAGACAGACAGGAGCACTTGGATTGGTCCCCGGGCTGCCCTTGGGAGGAAGGACGACGGGATGGGTCAAGCGCAGAGACTCGATTTCATCGGCGACCCAAAACAAAAAAATTGCATGTGTGTGTTCCTGTGCGTATCGCCCATCGCATATGTGTGTCACTGCATGATGAATAAAATTTTCAAAAAGTCCAGTTTATCATTATATTATTATTAAATATTCCCATGTCCCAAAATATGCCTTATCCAGCGGTAGATGATGCAGTGTTGCTGTTTTGAGACTGATGTATGAGTCCAGGGTAGCCATTTGATGTACAGTGAGCTCATTAAAGGTAAAAGTCTTCGCACATCGCACTATTCTTTCAATTAGACATACAACTTGTAGCCTTCCTCTCTCCATAGTCTTCCTCTCTCCATAGTCTTCCTCTCTCCCTAGTCTTCCTCTCTCCCTAGTCCTCCATAGTTTTCCTCTCTCCCTAGTCTTCCTCTCTCCCTAGTCCTCCCTAGTCTTCCTCTCTCCCTAGTCTTCCTCTCTCCCTAGTCTTCCTCTCTCCATAGTCTTCCTCTCTCCATAGTCTTCCTCTCTCCCTAGTCCTCCCTAGTCTTCCTCTCTCCATAGTCTTCCTCTCTCCCTAGTCTTCCTCTCTCCCTAGTCTTCCTCTCTCCATAGTCTTCCTCTCTCCCTAGTCTTCCTCTCTCCCTAGTCCTCCCTAGTCTTCCTCTCTGCATAGTCTTCCTCTCTCCCTAGTCTTCCTCTCTCCATAGTCTTCCTCTCTCCATAGTCTTCCTCTCTCCCTAGTCTTCCTCTCTCCCTAGTCTTCCTCTCTCCCTAGTCCTCCCTAGTCTTCCTCTCTCCCTAGTCTTCCTCTCTCCATAGTCTTCCTCTCTCCTTGTGTTTCCCCTGCAGATGCAGCAGATGTCCTTCGTTGTTCCCCAGCTGCCTTCCAGTTTCTCCAGCTGGTCGTCATCTACTCTCTGCCCCCATAGTGTGTTTACCTTATCGGCCCCATAGTCTGTGTCAGGTCATCTCCCTGCTGTTAGTCTGTGTCAGGTCATCTCCCTGCTGTTAGTCTGTGTCAGGTCATCTCCCTGCTGTTAGTCTGTGTCAGGTCATCTCCCTGCTGTTAGTCTGTGTCAGGTCGAGTCCTGTTAGTCTGTGTCTCCTGTTAGTCTGTGTCAGGTCATCTCCCTGCTGTTAGTCTGTGTCAGGTCGAGTCCTGTTAGTCTGTGTCTCCTGTTAGTCTGTGTCAGGTCATCTCCCTGCTGTTAGTCTGTGTCAGATCATCTCCCTGCTGTTAGTCTGTGTCAGATCATCTCCCTGCTGTTAGTCTGTGTCAGGTCGAGTCCTGTTAGTCTGTGTCTCCTGTTAGTCTGTGTCAGGTCGTCTCCTGTTAGTCTGTGTCTCCTGTTAGTCTGTGTCAGGTCGTCTCCTGTTAGTCTGTGTCAGGTCATCTCCTGTTAGTCTGTGTCTCCTGTTAGTCTGTGTCTCCTGTTAGTCTGTGTCAGATCATCTCCTGTTAGTCTGTGTCTCCTGTTAGTCTGTGTCAGGTCGTCTCCTGTTAGTCTGTGTCTCCTGTTAGTCTGTGTCTCCTGTTAGTCTGTGTCAGGTGACAGGTCATCTCCTGTTAGTCTGTGTCTCCTGTTAGTCTGTGTCAGCTCGTCTCCTGTTAGTCTGTGTCAGGTCGTCTCCTGTTAGTCTGTGTCAGGTCGTCTCCTGTTAGTCTGTGTCAGGTCATCTCCTGTTAGTCTGTGTCAGGTCATCTCCTGTTAGTCTGTGTCTCCTGTTAGTCTGTGTCAGCTCGTCTCCTGTTAGTCTGTGTCAGGTCGTCTCCTGTTAGTCTGTGTCAGGTCGTCTCCTGTTAGTCTGTGTCAGGTCGTCTCCTGTTAGTCTGTGTCTCCTGTTAGTCTGTGTCAGGTCGTCTCCTGTTAGTCTGTGTCTCCTGTTAGTCTGTGTCTCCTGTTAGTCTGTGTCTCCTGTTAGTCTGTCCTGTTAGTCTGTGTCAGGTCATCTCCTGTTAGTCTGTGTCAGGTCGTCTCCTGTTAGTCTGTGTCTCCTGTTAGTCTGTGTCAGCTCGTCTCCTGTTAGTCTGTGTCAGGTCGTCTCCTGTTAGTCTGTGTCAGGTCATCTCCTGTTAGTCTGTGTCAGCTCGTCTCCTGTTAGTCTGTGTCAGGTCGTCTCCTGTTAGTCTGTGTCAGGTCATCTCCTGTTAGTCTGTGTCAGGTCGTCTCCTGTTAGTCTGTGTCTCCTGTTAGTCTGTGTCAGGTCGTGTCCTGTTAGTCTGTGTCTCCTGTTAGTCTGTCCTGTTAGTCTGTGTCAGGTCATCTCCTGTTAGTCTGTGTCTCCTGTTAGTCTGTGTCTCCTGTTAGTCTGTGTCAGCTCGTCTCCTGTTAGTCTGTGTCAGGTCGTGTCCTGTTAGTCTGTGTCTCCTGTTAGTCTGTCCTGTTAGTCTGTGTTAGGTCGTCTCCTGTTAGTCTGTGTCTCCTGTTAGTCTGTGTCAGATCATCTCCTGTTAGTCTGTGTCAGATCATCTCCTGTTAGTCTGTGTCTCCTGTTAGTCTGTGTCAGGTCCCTCCTGTTAGTCTGTGTCAGGTCGTCTCCTGTTAGTCTGTGTCTCCTGTTAGTCTGTGTCAGGTCCCTCCTGTTAGTCTGTGTCTCCTGTTAGTCTGTGTCAGGTCGTCTCCTGTTAGTCTGTGTCAGGTCGTCTCCTGTTAGTCTGTGTCTCCTGTTAGTCTGTGTCAGGTCGTCTCCTGTTAGTCTGTGTCTTCTGTTAGTCTGTGTCAGCTCGTCTCCTGTTAGTCTGTGTCAGCTCGTCTCCTGTTAGTCTGTGTCAGCTCGTCTCCTGTTAGTCTGTGTCAGGTCCCTCCTGTTAGTCTGTGTCTCCTGTTAGTCTGTGTCAGGTCATCTCCTGTTAGTCTGTGTCAGCTCGTGTCCCTACAGTGCCTGTTCCTGCCTCCTGTTCTGTATCGTATCGCTCTCGCTCGGCATCGCTCTCTGCACTATCTCGCATACGTGCACGCGCACTGAATAAAGACCACAATGTACCTTTAATCCCAATATTCGTCTGACCACACCCCTATCAGCTTACCCATATAAGCAGGGGTGGGGCCACCCACTCTCCTCCTTCTCGCTTTCACCACAAGGAAGAAGTGCCTCGGTAGATCCCCACACTTGACACCATGATGGAAGAAAGGTTTAGGAGCAGCTTTGGGAAACAAGGATACGTTGACATCATATCTTTATTTTCTCTCTCACTATTTTCGAGAAAATACGGCGATATTGTCTTCGTACTGGAGTGTCTGGAAGATGATGATCATTCTAAAAACCCTCCACCGGTTTTCGTATTGGGAGCACGCCGCTGCATGCTTCTCAACTGCAGTTCCTTGCTGTGTTTGTTGGGGTGAAACCTGTCAGGCCACAGCTGAACTGTCGGACATGCCGCTGTTGTGAGAAGCGGTGCGTTCCAGGTTGGGTGAGTAGTGTTTGCTGGCGGGCTCCACTTGTCTGTTAGTGCTATGGGGGCTACTTGACAAAGTTTATGGAAACCGGCCCCAGGCTAGGGTCCTTTGTTCAGCCACCTAGGCGACAGAAGGCCTTGGTCTGAAGACCATTATAGTTTTAACTAGTGGGCCGCGACCATTGACACTGGTGATCCCTGTGTGTTCTGGACGAGTGGATTCTCTCTGTCACCGTGTTAAGGCCCCATCTTTCATATCCAAATGAGAGTATTCCTTCACGAGGGGATATGTGCATGTAATGTGCGATAGCGGCAGATTCATGTTCAAAGTCAGCTACACAGGCCAGTTGGTACTGTGCTGATTCCGTCGGATGTGGTAAAGTCACCGTTGTGAAGCGGTGTTGACATCTTGTTTTCTCTTTTCTCTTAAAAAGTGAGGAGAGGTTCAGAACGGCGGCCTGTCTGGGTGAGTGTTATGTCATTGTTTACATGTTCATAGCTTACGGTTAGCCAGTCAGCTGTTAACTGCTGCGTTAGCCTGCTGGATCGCTGCATGGCCTGCTTAGGGCCTACTATTAGCCAGTCAGCTGTTAGCTGCGGGGCTAGCATGTCGTGGTCGCTAGGTAACGTTAGCTTGCTGCTATGGCCATGGCCTGGCGCGGGGTAGCTTAGCTTCTCGCGCGCCGCCGTGAGCTCGCTTCTGATCGCGTGCGTCGTTAGATCGGCGTCTCGCGAGCAGAAGCAGTAGCACCCGAACGGTTGGAGCGGCCGTTAGCTTGATGCTATTCTGTTGAACGTGCTTTGATTTTAACATGTTTTACACTCTTGACCACGACGTCATCCTTGACAGGGGATGTTTTCGTCGACCCTGCCCTGAGCCAGGACGGCAAGGTTGCATCAACAGGGGACTGTAGTGCGGGTTGGGGCGGTGACGCTGCCCAGTTCGGACAACACAGGAGCGGCTGTGTTCCTACGGTGTCTGTGACTGCACTTCGCTGATCTGCGTTCCGGGTAGGAACGGGGTTGACCAGACCTCATAACACGTCTTCTGGTTTTACTTTGCTAAATGTATTGTGAATAACGGTGTTTTTCCCAAAACGTGTGTTGCTACAATGCATTTAGGATATGTTGCGGGTTATGTGTGAGCTGTTTTTGTCACTGGCAGTTAGCTTCTCCGTGCAAACGGGATGTAATGATCTGGTTGTTGTGTGAGAAACACGGCCGTGTACTCACAACTAAGGTAACTAACCTATGAAGCTATGCTTGGTGACAAGTGAGTAAAAGAATGTTCTTTCTCAGACTGTAATGACAATGAACAGTGTGTTCACACATTAACAGGTTTTCCTGTTTTAACTGGCCGTATTGAGGGTAAAATAGGAGGATTGTGTTTCCCCCCCGGTTCCCTGGGGACTTTTTCATCCTCCTATCAGACATGTTGTGCATTAATTGTGTCTTTTGTGTGGTAGGGATACGATGTAACTCTTAGCTTGATTGCTGAGGTTGTGCTAAATCTGCTGGAGAAACTTATTTCCTAAAGGGAAATTGGTTTGGTTGCTGTCATGTGTGCTTAGCAAGGCCTGTGGTCGATACTAATCAAGAATGATGTATTCTCTCATTGTGAAAAAAACGGCGTTCCTCTGTTGAGTGTTTTTGCCATTTTTTGTAGGTGATGATGGGTTGTGTGTGTCATGTGACCTACAACTGGGTTGTACTGGCCACAGAAGCACATGTGTATGTTGGACCGGGGTTCTTAGAGCCCTCTCTATTCTGTGTTTTTCCTTAGTAAAAATCAGATAGCAGGTTAGCTCATGCGCTGTGTGGAGCTGTGAAACGCTTCATAGAGCTGACTATGACTGTGTCATATTCTCTTTTTGTCGTTACATCGTATCATGGGTGTGGGGTCGTAAAGGGGTGAACTGGTAACCTTTCCTCTCCCCATTGTTCTGTCGGTCAGGGGTACACCCCCTGTCCTTCAAGGTTCCCGTCACGTGGCGGTTCGGCACGTTACGGGGGGGGGGGGGGGGGGGGGGGGGGGAGGGAGTTCCTGGTCCCACGGCCTGGTATATTGGGCGTGTGCACTGCAGGAATTCCCCCGCCATAGAGTACGTCACCGTGCGCGTCTCTGTTGGTAGGACTTCCGTGTGCTGTTCAGGTCCATGTGATGGATCTGTTTTCAGGGGGGGTGGTCAGGGCTCCTCCTCACCAAGCGCCTATTCAGGCCTTCTGTGAGTTCGGACTCCTTCTTCCATGTGAGGAAGCCTCCATCAGAGTACAGAGCCTTCCTCCTCAGATTGTCAAAGTGAGTGGACCCTCTAGAAGGGTCCTTTTCTATTGTATGTATATTCGATTCAATTCGTTTATTGAGTGTGTATGGGTTCAGTGCCTCTTCCCCGGAGGCCCTAAAACCAGTTTTTTACATGGCTCAAGGTGCAATATATTCTTTTCAATCTGTACAGCTCGCGTGGGAAGTCTCTCTGGGGATCCCCGTCTCTTTCCTATGGGAGGGTGGTGGGATGTAAAAATGTGAACATTTTTTACCCCGGCTGTGTAGACTGGGATACATACTGTTGATGCTTCCTTCTTTCTATTCCAGAAGTGTTGGAGTTAGGGAGTGTCACACCCCTCTTGTCGTTCCCCTGGGCGCCTTGGGGATTCAATGACAGGTCTAAATAGCCTGTTCATTGATGGGGGTGTGTCCCGACGCACGTATAGTGCTAGCTCGCTGTAAACAGGCGATTGACTGGCACGCCTTGGTTGCTTGTGGTTGAAACAGCGTTTTTATAAAGCAACTGAGATGGGGGTTTTTCCTCTTCCGACGACCACATCCCATGACCTGGGTGGGTTGTCGACGGATTCTCGTTCATGTCTGGGGGATGATGACGGGATGGATCTGAACATATGTGGTGGGGTCTCACGCCCTTGGGGTGGGCCACCAGGCGCGGTTCGTCCGAACGTCTGGGTGGCGCCTTCTTTTCATGTTAAGATCAACACGCATATCTGCCCTTCTCCTGGAGTAGGCATGTCGGCGTGGTTAGGGCACGGGACTGGTTCTGGTCACGCTGGTCCAGATCAGTTGAACCCGTTGTCCGCCGGGGATGCAGATCTGCTGTTCTGGTACCCTGAGGGACTTGGGCTTTTTTCAGGGGGAAAAATGCCAGGTCGGTCTGGGTGTCACAGGGTTAAGCGCTATGGAGACCCTGGTTGGGTATGTTTTTACTCAGCACTGTCGTCATGGCTTACAGCCATGCCATTCTGTACGCGCTCGATCTCGTCGGATCTCGGCCGCTACACAGGTTGGTCCTGGTTAGTACTTGGTTGGGAGACCGCCGGGGAATACCAGGTACGGTGTGCTTAGGGGCTGGTTCTCCATTATTTTTCGCTCCTCTCTCACGCATGGCGAAGAGGGGCCTGTGGGGGTGGTTTTTTGACCTCCTCTGGTGACCCTGTGCTTCCCGTACCGCCAGGCCCGGTCCGAAGTGATGTTTGCGACCCGTAGGCCTGGGTTAACCCTTTTTGGAAACTGAAACACTTGTACTGCGGTATAGCCGGTGTATACCCGCAGGTGTGTTTTGGAGTTTTTTCTTGGGGGGGTTATAGGAACAACCACCGCATTGGGTAACACCGAGGTGGTTGATTCCCTGGTGTGTTGGAGCAGTGTCAACTCCCGGGTTCACCGTTTGAGGGTGCCCCTGCGCGTTCATGACGTCTGCCAATCGTGTCAGCCTTCTCTGCCTCGACCCCTCTGGGTGGGGTTTTTTAAATGGAGGCTTGGTCATGCAACACCGCCAGCTTACGCTCCTTCCGCCGGGGCGGCTGTGTTCAGCTGTCCCCTCTGGCGCCTGTCTCGTCCGCAGTCTCCAGGCTAGGGTTAACAGCCTGTTGCCTGGTTTTTCCCCGGTGCGCTGCCTGCTTCCGTTGGTTAACCTTTTTTGTGTGCTTACGGCCATGCTGACTGCCTGTTCTGCAGGGTCAGTGTGCCAGGCGGTGTACTATTGGGGGGACAGGGCTCGCTCGGCTTACGGCCATACCAACCTGAACACGCCCGATCTCGTCCGATCTCGGAAGCTAAGCAGGTTCTGGCCTGGTTAGTACTTGGATGGGATTCCGCCTGGGAATACCAGGTGCAGTAACTGAGGGGCCTTTGTCCGAATACGCTGGCGATGTGGGGGGCGGGGCACTACGTGCCCACCTGGTGGGGTCTTGATGCTGGCATCATGGACTTCTCCGGGCCCCCATTCTAGGGAGTCCAGTCCTTTTGGTGGGTCTGGGTCTTCCTTCGTGCTCCGCTGCTACGGCCTTGCCACGGGGTTGGGTTTGCCCTTGACCCCGTGATTCTGGGGGCAGTAACGAGGTTGTTCCTCCGTTCGTTCCCGGGTGGCATGCGGGTTGTGCGTGTGTGTAGTCGTGGGGTCAAGCCACGGTCTGCTCACCCTGTGCGTTGAGTTGCTTGAGTGCCTCTTCGCACGGTCGGGTCCATCGCCCTCCCGTGAAGCCCCTAATAGGGGGGGTGCCCGCCATTAGGGTGGGTCGGGGGGGCTCGGCCCTCCCTGTTCTGATGGTTTGTGGGGGGCTGTCAGCGGGGTGTATTTGTCGGCCGTTGGCTCTCGCTCGGCCTCCCTTGTGCAGAGAGCGATGCCGAGCGAGAGCGATACGATACAGAACGTTAGGTTATGACTATAACCAAGTTCTGTTAGTATAGCGACGCTCGGCATCCGACGCCGCTGCAGCCTTTGACCTCGCCTTGTGGCGAAAGCTTGGGAAGGAGGAGAGTGGGTGGCCCCACCCCTGCTTATATGGGTAAGCTGATAGGGGTGTGGTCAGACGAATATTGGGATTAAAGGTACATTGTGGTCTTTATTCAGTGCGCGTGCACGTATGCGAGATAGTGCAGAGAGCGATGCCGAGCGTCGCTATACTAACAGAACTTGGTTATAGTCATAACCTAACGTTAGTTATTTTCTGTTACCAGTAAATGTAGTCAGCTCGGCACCTTATTAGTTTTGTTCCTGTGTTTCTCCTCAGTAAAGATTGTTTTTATTTTTCACCCTCAACCTGCCTCTGCCTCCGTCTCTGCACTTGGGTCCCCCCACCGCCACACACGTTACACATTATGATAAAATTCTTTTGTCAAAGAAGAAAAAGATCCAGTAGAGCTGGACTCCAGGGAGGCAAAAAAATAAATGATTTCCCCCAACGAGCGCCCCTTCCACTTCCCAAATGGCCCTAATTAACAGACAACTAATTACCACACACACATTTTAATGAGCTCTGAAGATGAGTTTCCAACCTCCTGCTATTTTAAACCACCTTAGGTGTCTCATTTTGCCCCACAGTTGTGCTCTCTCTCTCTATTCTCTTCCATTTTCTTTCTTTCTTGCTCTGTTTTGATTGTATCCACACACAATTCTGCCCCCCCCCCTCTCACTCTTCCTCCTGGCCCCTACTCTCTGCCTTCTTCCCCTCCTTTATTACACCACTTCTTCTTTTTTTCTCTTGTCCATGTCTTAAAGGAATAGGCCACATTGTTAACCATATGATTTGTCACAAGCCGGTAGTCCTGCAAGGCACTGGCAACACTATTTTGAGTCTGGAGATATATGAAGCAGAATTATAATTGTTTTTTAGTTAGTATTGCATGAGGCATGCCTGGTATGTTGTTTTGTTTCGTTTGGTGCCCTTTCACTACCACACTACAAAGAGTTAACACGTTCACTACAAAGAGTTAACACGTTCACTACCACACTACAAAGAGTTAACACGTTCACTACCACACTACAAAGAGTTAACACGTTCACTACAAAGAGTTAACACGTTCACTACCACACTACAAAGAGTTAACACGTTCACTACCACACTACAAAGAGTTAACACGTTCACTACAAAGAGTTAACACGTTCACTACCACACTACAAAGAGTTAACACGTTCACTACAAATAGTTAACACGTTCACTACCACACTACAAAGAGTTAACACGTTCACTACCACACTACAAAGAGTTAACACGTTCACTACCACACTACAAAGAGTTAACACGTTCACTACCACACTACAAAGAGTTAACACGTTCACTACCACACTACAAAGAGTTACCACGTTCACTACAAAGAGTTAACACGTTCACTACCACACTACAAAGAGTTACCACGTTCACTACCACACTACAAAGAGTTAACACGTCACTACCACACTACAAAGAGTTAACACATTCACTACCACACTACAAAGAGTTAACACTTTCACTACCACACTACAAAGAGTTAACACTTTCACTACCACACTACAAAGAGTTAACACTTTCACTACAACACTACAAAGAGTTAACACGTTCACTACCACACTACAAATAGTTAACACTTTCACTACCACACTACAAAGAGTTAACACGTTCACTACCACACTACAAATAGTTAACACTTTCACTACCACACTACAAAGAGTTAACACGTTCACTACCACACTACAAAGAGTTAACACTTTCACTACCACACTACAACGAGTTAACACTTTCACTACCACACTACAAAGAGTTAACACGTTCACTACCACACTTCAAAGAGTTAACACTTTCACTACCACACTACAAAGAGTTAACACTTTCACACTACAAAGAGTTAACACTTTCACTACCACACTACAAAGAGTTAACCCTTTCACTACCACACTACAACAAGTTAACACTTTCACTACCACACTACAAAGAGTTAACCCTTTCACTACCACACTACAAAGAGTTACCACTTTCACTACCACACTACAAAGAGTTAACCCTTTCACTACCGCACTACAGAAGGTTAACCTTTTACTACCACACTACAAAGAGTTAACACTTTCACTACCACTCTTCACTACCACACTACAAAGAGTTACCACTTTCACTACCACACTACAAAGAGTTAACCATTTCACTACCACACTACAGAAGGTTCATCTTTCACTACCACACTATAGAACAGGGGTGAGCAATTATTTTTCCCAGGGGGCCAAATGAGCAACTGAAAATATTTTGGAGGGCCGGGCCAAAATTCCGAACAATTATGCATAATATACATTTTATTTCTATATAAAAAGCAGTAAATGGCATTGTTTTGACCGCTGGTAAGAGTGTATGTTATTATTTGGCAATTAAAAGGTGAGGTTAGCTTTCAAAAATATCCTTTATTCAAATAGAATTTCCAAAACGATAAACAAAATGTGAAACATTTAACTCATTTTCAGTCACATTAATAACAAAGGGCATTTTGAGTTTCATATACTATTGAAACAAGGATGTTCTTAGCTTTCTAAAGACATCACATCATCTTTGTAGCCAAAATAAACAAGACATGTCACTGAACTGTGTAACTGTGTAAAGAAAAGTGTCCCAGTTTTGTAGCCTTTTTGACTTTACATGCCTTTTATTTTTTTTCCACTTTTTCTCCCATTTTCTATATTTTCTCCCATCCCAATTTCGTATCATCCAATTCAACCCTCCCCTGTCACGAACGCTGTTTCTTGCCTCCCACAAGCCGGCTGCAATGTGGACTAAGTCATACATAGCACAAGTCCCCTCCGGTACTTGAGGTAACAGCAGTCGCATCTTTTCACCTGCGCAGCTCGATCTCTCAGTGGCGAGGAGTAACGCGTGGGAGGCTCACGCTGCCCCCGACACTTCCTGATTCTACTGCGCAGGCGCACCAACCGACCTGTAGGAGTCGCTGTCCACAACGCCCGATCCCCACCCATCAGTTTCCCACCCCCTAATACGGCCAATGTGTATTAGTATGAACGACCAGCTAAACTGAAAGCAATGTGGAGCGCTGGGCTCGAACAGGCAAGCCCAGCGTCTCCGTCATTCGTGGCGAGCGCCTTGCCCACTACGCCACGTAGCCGCCCTACTTTACATGCCTATATTAAACATTTAATGTTTTCAGAACTGTGCAAAAAAATATATATATCATGTGTCCCATTTCACTTGTTATATTTCCACATTTTAGTGTTCTTCAGTTCTTTTTTTTTTTACTGTGGAGAAAAAAAGAAAAGGATCAAGTGTCCCATTTCACTTGTTATATTCCCACATTTTAGTGTTCTTCAGTTATTTTTTTTTCATTCAGTGTGAGGTTGAATGTCTGAGGTGGAGATGCGAAGCACAGCTGACAGATGTTCATCAGTGAGAGAGGATCTGTACCTGGATTTGGTAAACGTCATGACTGAGAATGTCTGTTCACATATGTAGGTAGATCCAAAGAGAACCAACATCTTCTGAGCATGTCTCCTCATGTTTGGAAAGTTCTCCTCCTTGAGAGCAGAGTAGAACTCTAGCAGTGATGCTGACTTAAAGTGCTCTTTCAGTAGTGAATCAGACTGCAGGTCAATGAGTTCAAGCTGAACATCAGTGGGTACACTATCAACACTGCAAGTAAAGGGAGAGGAAACCAGCTGCATTTCATCCTCAACCTTTTTGAAATCTTGAAAACGCCTTGAAAATTCATCATGCAGTGCTCCCAACATGGATGAGTACCAGTGCCGGTGCCCGGTGATCAGCTGATGGTTTGACTTCTTTCAGGGTTTTCATGTGTTCGAGATTGTTGCTGCCTAGTTGCCTTGAAATTAATTGCAACTTTGTCATGAAGGCTTTCACATGGCTATGCATTTCATGAGCAAAAATGCCCTTGCCCTGCAGTTGTGTGTTCAGTAGGGATGGGTACCGTTCACATTTGAACCGATACGGTACCGGTACCTGTGAATCGATACCGGTACCCAACGGTACCTTTTTTCTGTACATTAGTCTCTAAAAATGTAATCTACCTACCTCAGTTGTGAAAAAAAGAATCCAAACTTCAAATAACCACACTTTCGACCGTTTTCGGCTTGCCATTGCCCCGACTGCTTTGTTGTTGAATCAAGTCAAATCCTAGGTAAGCGTATATTGTGCTTGTAAACGTTGACATGAAAAGAAAAAATGATTTTTAAATGATTTTTTTTAATTATCATGTAATCTTTTGCGGGCCGGTCAGAATCATCCCGCGGGCCGTATTTGGCCCGCGGGCCGTACAATGCCCAGGTCTGCTATAGAAGGTTACCTTCCACTACCACACTACAAAGGGTTAACCCTTCCACTACCACACTACAGAGTGTAACCCTTTCACTACCACACTACAAAGGGTTAACTCTTTCACTACCACACTACAGAATGTTAACCTTTCACTACCACACTACAGAAGGTTAACTTTTCACTACCACACTACAGACGGTTAACCCTTTTACTACCACACTATAGAAATGAAAAGGTTAAAGTTATAATCTGCAGATTTGGAAACAACGCAGCCAACACAAGCGGTAAAACAACAAAAAAAATTGCTGTTTTGGGAGAGCATTGGTGTCAGCATTGAACACAGCGTGAAGAGAATACATTACTGACTAGTTCATCAGTATCACCGCATCAATGGAAAAAAAAATTCACTCCTCAATCCCTCTTTTTCTCAGGTCCAATGTTTATCCCGTTTCTGGATCATGCATCCGTAGCTTTTCTGTCCTTTGGCTTTTTCTGCTCTGGTCGAGCTGTTGTTCTTGGGGGCAGACATTGCAAAGATGTGCGATGTTGTTACCCGCTCTGGGGGCGATGTCGTTACCCGTGTAGCACTGTTTCCAAATCAACCTGAGTGCAACTTTAATGCCCCCATTAACCTCCACTGGCATCTGAATTTCCACTTCCAATATGTCATAAAACTGAACCATGGAGCTTTTTGAGAGGGAAGGAGGGAGCGAGGGGATGAGGGAGGGAAGGAGGGAGGGAGGGAATTGAGGAGGGAGGGAAGGGAGGAGGGAGGGGATGAGGGAGGGAAGGAGGGGTGGGAGGAGGGCGGGAAGGAGGGAGGGAAGGAGGGAGGGTCAGAGTGGGGCTTAAACTAGATTTCCAATACTATCTGCTAATGAATGATGTAGGTGGTTTGAAGATATGTGGGTGGAGGGGGCCTGTTTTCTATAGATGTATTGCAGTAGATGTGTATATTTTGCTATGTTGTGTTGATTTTGAGCAACTGAAGCGATGTGTACCGTGTGTACTGGTGTTTGAGTGTCAGAATTGCTTGATAGAGGCTTGTTAGAACTCAAAACCTCCACTCACCGAGTTCAGCCATGGACACCGTGGGCGACGTCTCTCCGTTACTGAAGGAGCAGTAGGGGAAGAAGCCGTTGCTAGAGCCGTAGTCGCAGATGGGCTCTGGCTTGATACCGTTGATATCCAGGCCCGACTGATCTGGAGACAGCTGGATGTCCAGGTAGAAGCCCCCCACTCCCCCACCAGTGGAGTCAGCCTTGACAAGAGAACAACAGCGTTGCTTTTTTCACACGTACAGAGATAATCGCCAATGCTCTCAAAGAGCACCTACGGGTGGCTGCAATTAGAAACTGGCCCCGGTAAATGTCCAACCCCCCCCCCCCCCCCCCCCCCCCCCCCCCCCCGCCACCCACCCACCCACCCAACCCCCTCCAATGTACAGTTTCTTCCCCCTTCGAATGTATATATATATATATATATATTTCTTTTAAGATCTCTTTCTCTTAAACAGTACTGTATATTGTGTATATGTCTTGTATGTCATAAATGTCTTGATGAAACAGTACTGTATATTGTGTATATGTCATATATGTCATAAATGTCTTGATGAATTTAAAATAGATTAGACCCTGATGTAAACAAGACGAAAGTCTTTCTCTGGTCTGCATCCTCTTAACCATTGTGTGTATTGAGCTGTACTGTATTGTAGCCATTCTGCAATCTGTTAATAAAGTTTTTTTATTAACAATCAATCAATCCTCTCAGAACTCCAAATAATCAATAAGAAAGATCTTCAAAACATCCAAACACGTACCTTGGAGGACGCAGAGCCCCCCTCCGGTGAGTGGTGGTCCATGTAGCCTCCTAGGTCGTCGTGGAGCTCTGTGAGGCCTGTGGAGGAGAGGCCGTAGGGGGGGGACATGGGTTCAGCCTCCCCCGGGGTCTGGCTGAGGTTGGGGTGTGAGTGCAGGAGGTGCCCGGCCTGGCCCTGCTGCTGCTGCTGCAGCTGCTGTTGCTGCGCGAGGCGGTGCTTCTGGACCTCGGCATACAGGCTGTCCCGCTGCTTCTTGGACATGCGGCCAAACTTCACCGCTGTGGTGCATTAAAGTGAACAGGAGACAGAAAACGTACATTTATAAGCGACAAAAGTCAGCATTGAGGCTGTATCACTGCTTGTTGGACACAGTAGGAATGACTCAGTATATATAGTATGTGCAGTAGTATGGATGACTCAGTATATATAGTATGTGCAGTAGTATGGATGACTCAGTATATATAGTATGTACAGTAGTAGGATTGACTCAGTATATATAGTATGTGCAGTAGTATGGATGACTCAGTATATATAGTATGTGCAGTAGTAGGAATGACTCAGTATATAGTATGTACAGTAGTATGAATGACTCAGTATATAGTATATACAGTAGTAGTAATGATCCAGTATATATTATGTACAGTAGTAGGATTGACTCAGTATATATTATGTACAGTAGTAGTAATGACTCAGTATATATTATGTACAGTAGTATGAATGACTCAGTATATAGTATGTACAGTAGTAGAAATGACTCAGTATATAGTATGTACAGTAGTAGTAAGGACTCAGTATATAGTATGTACAGTAGTAGGAATGACTCAGTATATAGTATGTACAGTAGTAGGAATGACTCAGTACATAGTATGTACAGTAGTAGGAATGACTCAGTATATAGTATGTACAGTAGTATGATTGACTCAGTATATAGTATGTCCAGTAG
>NC_140184.1:15073267-15078267 GCF_963971535.1 Notolepis coatsorum
TCTGACAGGCAGGTGATTCTTTCAAGCCAAGCATGTGTTATAAGAAACAGTGGAGGGTTGACAATTGACGATATCAAACCTGCCTCTTTTGACAGCCTCTGTGAGAAGGCGAGGGCCCCCAGTGCCAGAGAGGGTCAGGTCAAAGGTCGGGTTCTCACCTTGCAGCCTTCACATGTGATCACACCATAGTGGATCCCTGACGATTTGTCTCCGCAGATCTTGCAAGGAATTATTTCAATTTGAGCTGTAGCAGAGAGAGAGAGAGGGAAAGAGAGAGAGAGAGAGAGAGAGAGATAGAGAGAGACACACACACACAGAGAGGGAGAGAACACAAAGAAAGAGTTTCATGATTGTACCGTCATGACTCACATCGGAATCCCCTCCCCCGCTTAAACAGTGCAATGGCAGACATAAAAAAAAACATCTGTGGGTTTGATCCAAACCTCATCCTTCAAAATCCATTAAGCTAGAGGCTAAAATCTGACTACAAATGACACACTCTCTCAACTAATCTGCTTAATGTCATCAACCAGCATCAAGTATAAGCGGAGAAAACAGACAAAGGTCCGGTTTGGACCCCCACCCCTTATTATTATTATTATTATTATTATTATTATTATTATTATTATTATATTATTATTATTATTATTATTATTATTATTATTATTATTATTATTATATTATTATTATTATTATTAATTTATTATTATTATTATTATTAATTATTATTATTATTATTATTATTATTATTACACATACTGTACTGTATCCTTTTTCACCATAGGCCTAATCCACATGTACAGGAAGAAGCTAGTGCGAGGGTTTTAACAGACACAAAGGGCGGGACGACACCACGCTAAACAGGCGACACAGGCTGAGAATAATATTCAGTAAAAGAGGAATTCCCCTCCTCAACAGCAGCGAACAGCAGAGCAATCTGCGTGTGGGAGTGTGAGACGATAAATCCATTCTACTGCGATTCAATGTGGTCAAATCAAGCGGTGTTACTAAGCTGAGTCCTAAGCCCCCAGTCAAGCTGCAAAGCCAATGGACCTCGGACCAAGTTTGTCCGAGGTAAGCGACAGTTGTGATTGGAGGATCAAGAAAAGGGGCAGGGTTTGAGACAGGTCTATTCAATAAAGCAAGAGCGTAAGCCTGAACAGTGTTAGATGCTGATGAGGTCCGTGTCCCAGAGCAAACCCAGAGGGGACGGACGTTTTCACCGCTTGCTGACGACGGGGTTCAGTCGTCGTGGAGGAAGGCCTCCGTGGCTTATACGGAACCGAAGATGGCGACGTGATACGTACTACTGGAGGCATCCGTTTGATCTCTTGAGTGAACGGTATTCTAAACTGCAGTGGTTCCCAAAGTCGGGGTCGCGACCCAAAGGTGGGCCGCGAGCAGGGCCGCGAGATGATTTCCAAAAAAAAATCGTTTTTTTTTTTTTTTTTTCACTGAACTTAGAAGCAGGCCAGGACAGTGTTTCTAGTTGTATTCTAAAATTCTATTCTATTGTATTCTAAAATGTGACTACCGGTATATGGTTTTATATTAACTTAATAAATAAACAAAAACGAGAAATCTACTTATTTCAACGAACATTTCAAACTAAATAACAGATTATGCACATAAAACGCTGAAAACAACCGAAGCAACAATAGTATTTTAATGAGGCTATTATTATTATTATTATTATCATTATTATTTTGCAACAAGTTAGCCCTCTCATAAATAGCACATATAAATGAATAACTAACTTGAACTAACTTAATAGGATTGAAGTGATATTTGGCTTGAAAAATCGATCGCATGGCAAAAAAAAAAAAAAAAAAAAGCCTAACGATGTGCATTGGGCCGCGGCTCTCTGACGCCTTATTTTCTGGGTCCCGGCCTGAAAAGTTTGGGAACCCCTGTTCTAAAGTATGCGGTGTAAGATAAGAGAGAGCAATCTCAACCATCGTCTCCCATACAGAAGAAAACAAACAAAAAGAACACGCACGTCGCAGACACATTCACACACACACACACACACGCACAGGTCATGAAGTTATTTGGACTCACAAGGTCTTGGAAAAAGCCACACAGCTACACCACAAACCATGAACAACTTGACACCGGGAGCTGTGCTTTGCCGAGTACGACCACATCTCGTAGCCTGAAATGACTTGTGACATTAAAAACTATAATAAACAAGAATCACCGCTTGAGGACTCATGGGTGTCACGGGAAGACAGTGAGTCTCGTAGGCCGAGCCGGTTCTCCTTCCCGGGGTGAGTGTGAGGACACACACTGACACTCCCCTGCCGCTCCTGGGCCGCTACTTGTGTAATTTGTCCTGAAATGCTCCGCAACAAAACCACAAACCAGCCATGATAGAATTACTGCCTGTTGCTGTGGAGATTGGGGTGGTGTGACAGTGCGGTAGGTGACCAGTAGGGGGCAATGCAGTTCAGTGGTATTGGAGAAAGCCAATAATAATAGACCCAGGTGATCAATACTGTACAGGGAGTGTTTTAGCCATGGGGACAATTAGGTAGTGTGAACCAGTAGAGTAGGTAATGTGAGGTAGTGAGATAATGTGTGGCATATATGTACTAATAGATCCTGCTGTTAGCAGTAACAACAGTGGTATGAGAGAATGCATCCAACTGAGCAGTTATCTGTTAGTCACACACACACACACACACACACACACACACACACACACACACACACCTCTTCGCCATGGACGGCCTACACATAAACCGGACTCGGTCCGGCTTCCTGTCCAGCAATATGGACCTTGCCCTGAGGTCAGCCGAGTCGTTCTGTACCTGAAGCGTGGTGAGTCTGATCCATTGTGATGGCTGTGGCACTACAGGTCCTATAAATCTGACCATAAATGTGATTATAGGCAATATACCTAAATAATGTATCCTAGATATGGTTAAAAGTCCAGGTAACTTAGAAACGGTTCAGACTTCAACAAATTCACTGATACACCATTCTCTCTCCACTCGTAATGTTAATGCTACAAATCTAATCACGATTCCTCTACAGCCTTCTATCACCACTTCTGTTCCTGTCCCTAGGCCCCAACTTGACCCAGCCAGCTTTAAGTGCAGGAACGGTCTGGGTATAATCCACCTAAATATCAGAAGCCTAACCCAGAAACTAGACTATGTGAATACATTAATGTTATAGTCTGACCCTGATATTCTTGTCCTAAGTGAGTTATAGCTTAAAGGACGACTCCACTTTTTTTGGAAATTAGCTTATTTAACATCTTCCCTGGAGTTAGACAAGAAGATGCATACCTTTTTTGTCTCTGTGCGTGCATTTTAGCTTTGGGAATAGACGCTCCGTTAGCATAGCTTAGCTTCATCACTGGAAGTGGGGGAGGACAGTAGCCTTACAGTGCCTTACAGTGTATTGCAAGGTCTGACATTGACCAAACTTGATATGCATGTCCTTGGTGGGCTCTAGGTCAACTCCTGAAAAGGGGGTCAATGTCAGACTTTGCAATCAAAGTTAGGGGGCTAATAACCCTTGCCATAATTTCAGTGCGCCCCCTAACTTTTGATTGCAAGGTCTGACATTGACCCCCTTTTCAGGAGTTGACCTAGAGCCCACCAAGGTCATGCATATCAAGTTTGGTCAATGTCAGACCTTGCAATACACTGTAAGGCACTGTAAGGCTACTGTCCTCCCCCACTTCCAGTGATGAAGCTAAGCTATGCTAACGGAGCGTCTATTCCCAAAGCTAAAATGCACGCACAGAGACAAAAAAGGTATGCATCTTCTTGTCTAACTCCAGGGAAGATGTTAAATAAGTTTCCAAAAAAAGTGGAGCCGTCCTTTAAGAAAAGCATTGTTGATTCAGATGTAGCTGTACAGGGTGGATGGAGCTGTGAGGGGTGGTACGGAGTGGTCGTATATATGTCAAAGAGAGTGTATCGTTATCACACCCCCTCTCATTTGGAGTCCTCTGTTTAACTTAATGTTACATGGCAAGATTCAGCAGAGGGACACTGTTGTCTGTAGATTTAGCAAAGAGCAGGTATCAGTGATCTACAATGATCCATGTTCTAGTGTTAGCTAACTAGTGCAGCCTACCGAGCTGTAATGTTGAGGTTATACAAGTTGGGATAATGTGAAAGCCACGCAAAGCTCATGTTGGAAAATAGTGACACTACCGAAGGAAACCATCTCAAGTATCCGTCTGCACTGTGAGTTTGTTGAAATGACTCTATTTCAGTGGTTGAACTGTTGAATTACTGATGCTCCCCTATTTAGTCTAATGTCAAATTTCTCTTATGGTCATTAGGCATAACGTTACTACTGTCAATGGTTCTTACTGCAAACCGTTTTTCTTTTCTTTTCGTGTGGTTAAACGTCACCAGTGTCATGAGTTTATTAACTGTTGGGAAGGTTTCCTTCACAACACAACACAACACAACACAACACAACACAACACTCTACACTACACTACACTACACTACACAACACAACATAACACAACACAACACAACACAAGTTACACAACACAACAGTACACTACATAGCGCAACATAATCCACACAAGATGGAACTGTGTCTTTGGCCACAGCAGGGACATAAAATAAATAACCGGATACAATAAAAAGCAAAAAGAAACATTTAAAGATGTGTACAAAGACAGTATAGACAACCTTTCCCTACTAACATAGTGCATGTGCAACGTACTTGCACTTCATACTGTATAGGCTATCCTACTAATGTACTAAGAGATATAACCTATATATCTAGGGGACAGATGAAGGCACTCTATTCTAGGGGTGGGAATCGCCAGAGACCTCGCGATACGATACTATCACGATACTTGAGCCGCGATACGATAGTATCGCGATACTCGATATATCGCGAATATTGCGATTTTTTATTTTATTAATTTTTTTATCAATTCTTTTTTTTTTAACTGCAAAGTAAAACTGTCAACATGTTTGATCTAATCAAATAAAGTTCAGTCTGTTCATCTCACT
>NC_140184.1:15083267-15088267 GCF_963971535.1 Notolepis coatsorum
TACTATCTAGTGCAAAGCAGAAATGGGATGAGGTACAATTTTAGGTACAATTTACAGTAAGGTGTACGAGTTGTAGTGCAATCCTTCATCCATAAATATAAAGTGTGGGGAGTGGGTGCTACAGTGTGTTTGTTTAAAGTGGGTGTGTGCTATAAAGTGTGTGTAGTGGGTGCTACAGTGTGTTTGTTTAAAGTGAGTGTGTGCGTGTGGATGTGTGTGCTATGTGTGTTTGGTGGTTGTTGTTGTGTAGTGTTCATTCATTGTTCGTTTAGCAGCCTGATGGCCTGGGGATAGAAGCTACTTCTGAGTCTTTCTGTGCTCGCCTTGAGACTCCTGTATCGCTTGCCTGACGGCAGCAGTTCAAAGAGGCAGTTGTTCGGGTGGCTCGAGTCCTTAATAATTCTCTTAGCCTTCCCCTTGCAACGCTTGTAGTAAATGTTCTGGAGGGTGGGGAGCCCCCCTCCGATTGTGCGTTCGGCTGAACGTGTCACTCTTTGTAGTCTGCTTTGGTCTTTTGCAGTGCTATTCCCAAACCAGGAGGTGATGTTGCCGGTCAAGATGCTCTCTATTGTACATGAGTAGAAGTTCTTAAGGATCTTCTGGCTGACTTGGAACTTCCTTAGGCGCCTGAGGAAGTAGAGGCGTTGTCGTGCCTTCTTCACCACACTGTTAATGTGTATGGTCCATTTCAAGTCCTCGGATATGTGGGCTCCGAGGTACTTGAAGCTGTTGACTCTCTCAACCGGTGCCCCGTCGATGCTGAGGGGGCTGTAGTCCTTGACCCCCGACCTCCTGAAGTCCACAATCATCTCCTTTGTTTTGCTGACGTTCAGGGAGAGGCTGTTTTCCTGGCACCATCCCGCCAGGACCTTGACCTCTTCCAGGTAGGCCCTCTCGTCGTTGGCAGAGATCAGGCCCACCACCACTGTGTCGTCAGCAAATTTGACGATTGTATTGCTACTCCGCTGAGCCACACAGTCGTGTGTGTACAGGGAGTAGAGGAGGGGACTCAGAACACAGCCCTGGGGGGCCCCTATGTTGAGGGTGATGGATGAGGAGGTGCAGTTGCCTGCTCTCACCACCTGGGGTCTGCCAGTCAGGAAGTCCAAGACCCACTGGCAGAGGTCATAGCCCAAGCCCAGGTCCCTGAGCTTGGCTATGAGTATGGAGGGGACTATGGTATTGAATGCCGAGCTGTAGTCGATGAATAGCATTCTCACATAGTTCCCCTGCCTCTTGTCCAGGTGTGATGCTGCTGTGTGCAGCACATGGGATATGGCGTCCTCCGTGGACCTGTTGGGGCGGTATGCAAATTGCAGGGGGTCCATGTTGATGGGGAGGGAGGAGCAGATGTAGCCCTTTACTAGCTTCTCAAAGCACTTCATGGCTATGGAGGTGAGAGCTACAGGGCGGTAGTCGTTGAGGCAAGCAGGCTTGGATTTTTTGGGTACAGGGATAATAGTGGACTTCTTCAGGCAGGTGGGGATGACAGCCTGTTCTAAGGACAGGTTAAATATGTCAGTGAATACTGGGGCCAGTTGGTCGGCACAGACTTTTAGGACGCGGCCGGGGATGCCGTCCGGACCTGCTGCCTTCCTGATATTCACTTTTTTAAAGGTCCGCCTCACCTCATGCTCTGTTACCCTGAACACTGCGCCTCCATCAGCAGCCGACCCCCCCCCCCCCCATTGCCGAGGCTTGTGAGCTGGTGTTGTTATTACCAGCATCAAACCTCGCATAGAAGGTATTGAGGTCGTTTGCTAAGGAGATGTCACTGTTCAGTTTGAGGGAGGCGCCTTTGTAGTCTGTCATCGTTTTGAGCCCCTGCCACATAGCTCTAGAGTCAGCTTGTTCAAACTGGAGTTCAATTTTATCCCTGTAGCGTCGTTTGGCCTCTGTCACTGTCCTCCTTACGTTGTGTTGCGCCACCTTGTGGTCGTTCATGTTGCCTGCCACTAGGCCGTCATTGTATGCTTTGGTGCGCTCTCTCAGAGCTTCACGGACGGATTTGTCTACCCAGGGTTTTTGATTTGGGTAAACTTTCATTTTGGTAGTGGGGATTGTTTCTTTCACCCTAGTACAGACATAGTCCAGCACTGTCTCCGTGTAGGCATTAATGTTATCTGTGTCGCGGAATACAATCCAGTCTGTGTTGTGAAACACTGACACTAGTGTATCCTCTGACGTCACATCCCATTTCTGCACCTCTCGCGAGACTGTGCAATGAAGCAAAACGTCAGGTTGTTTTGGCTTTTATTCCATTGTAATATCCTACTCAATGTCACCCTGCGGCACTGCAGATTTACCCTACTCTTGGAATTCGGAAAAGTGCATTACCGGCCAGATCCTCGTAGGGGCGCTGTCTCGATAATGCAGTGTTCCCTGTTACAGACCGGTGTTTAAATTTTTTTTAGTATGAATGGAATGTTCTGTTAGCCTAAAGCTATGCGTGTAGCCGATGGCCTGGAATCGTTTTTGGGATGCTGAATTCAGTATGCAGTAAAGGAATATATCATCAGCCAATGGACATATGGATCTACCAGATGGCGATCGATAACTGGGAAATCCTTTTTGGGATCCAACCGGCCACAGGTAAGAGCTTTTTCACGTAAATTACATGCTGATCAGGCCTTGTTATCATACTCAACCAGCCGATCAGCGAATAAGGCTACTGAGGCTAATGCCGTTATTGGTAATCAATAATCAGAAACGACGTCCCCCGCCGTCCCCCCCTTTCATGCATTCATGGTGGACCATGATACCGACAATATGCATTTTGAGTTTTAGCTCAGCTTGTCTATAGCCGAAACGCCATTCGATTTAACGTTATTAGATTAGCACCCTTTATCTCGCGTTCCAGGAAATACCCCAGAACATTCTGCTATAACGTTCATATTCACGACGCTATAAAATGGGAACATATTGATGAAAAAAGTTATTTATTTAAGGCATATTGAAGGGACGGTTTATAGTGTCAATTGACAATGAGAATGGACAGATAGCAATAATATAAAGTATAGATTTAGCTGTACAAACAGCCCCACGCACAATGAAAATTTGTTTTGATATGCTGGCCGTATAGAGTGAGATTAGACGGATCCCAAAGGCCCCGAATGTGTTAAGCTAATCAAAACCGGAGCTTTTTTCATCTGGTTAAAAATAAACAAGGAACTTACCTCAACCGAGAAAGATGTCTACCTGTGTGTCACTTACATTCCCCCAATCGAATCCCCATATTATAAGGAGGATGTTCTCCACCCTAGAGGACGAGTTCAACCAGTTCCAGGCGTGTGGTCACATTGTAGTTTGTGGGGACCTCAACGCCAGGACAGGACGAGAACCTGACACTATCAGTACACAGGGAAACATCCCATCCCAAATATGCCCCCCCCCCCCCACAACTCTGTCGCTCGCTGGGACTGTACATAGTCAACGGTAGGCTCCGAGGGGACTCTTATGGTAGGTACACAATCATACAGCTCATCTCTGGGTAACAGTACAGTAGAGTACTTTATCACTGACCTCGGCCTAGTGTCACAGTCAGCCCGCTAACACCCCTGTCAGACCACAGCAAAACCACTGTATATCTGAACAGATCAACCCAACCCAACCAGGAAGTATCAAAACCAAACAAACTACAAATGGAAAGAAAGTAGTATAGAAGCATTCCGAACTGCTATCAAGCTACAAAAGGTCCCATCACGATTAGACCAATTCCTGGAAAAAAACGTCCAACACAACAGCAAAAGTGTTACAGCCGCCTCCTTATCCAACCTAAAGGCCCCAAATAGGAAAGCGAGGGAACATTCAAATATGCATGACTTAATGGTATGATAATGGTTGTAAAAATCTCAGGAAGAAATTAAGGAACCTATCAAACCAAAAACACAGACAACCAGACAACCAGAACACACTTGTCTTCAATACAGTGAAACATTGAAACACTACAAAAACAGAGTCAGGTAAAAAAGGGACCAACACGTTAGAAACCAACTACAGGATATAGAGGAATCCATAAAAAAAAAAACGTATCTGGGAAAACTGGAACAAACTAAACAAACAACACCACAAGGAGCTACCCATCCAAAATGGAGACGTATGGGTAAACCACTTCTCCAATCTCTTTAGCCCAATACAAAATAACGAACAGCAAAAACACATACAAGATAAACTACAAAGCCTAGAGTCAACCATAAAAGACTACCAGAACCCGCTAGACTCCCCAATTACACTACAAGAACTACAGTACAAAATAAAATCACTTAAAACCAAGAAGGCCTGCGGTGCGAATGGTATCCTAAATGAAATGATACAATTCACAGACTTCCCCAATATTTGGAAGCGACAGCATTGGGACTTTTTGTCATTTCGCCTGGATGTGCAGAATACGGTGTCACTCGCGGTCAGATAGTAGTAACGTTACGCGACGCATATACAGTAGCTTCTTCACATTGGCTGGGGGGGAACGTTAGTGCGGATGACAACCAATCATGTGGGACATGGTCTCAATTTGCGTGACGCATTAAAAGAGACATAAATGCTGTACAATAACGCGCAATGTGTGACGTCTGGCCACCCTACTACCAAATCACCGTACAACAGGCTTTGGCAATGTAAACGTATGTTTCCCAAGCCCATTTTAATTAAATTGAATTGAGAGAGAGACAGAGAGAGAAAGAGAGACAGAGAGAAAGACAGAAACAGAGAGAGAGAGACAGAGAGAGAGAAACAGAGAAATAGAGAGAAAGAGTGAGAGAGAGACAGAAACACAGAGAGAGAGAGAGACAGGGAGAATCAGCAAACAGATAAATGACCCAGGGCTGCTCTCCCTTCAATTTGTGCACTTATGTGTGTGTCCATTAATATTTCACTCCCGCTCCTCCTCCAGCAGGCAACCCCCCCAGTCTCCCGCGCGCGCTCGCGTGTATGTGTGTGTGTGTGTGTGTGTGTGTGTGTGTGTGTGTGTGTGTGTATGTGTGTGTGTGTGTGTGTGTGTGTGT
>NC_140184.1:15093267-15098267 GCF_963971535.1 Notolepis coatsorum
TTTGCGATTAATCGCAAGTTAACTATGGACAATCATGCGATTAATCGCGATTAAATATTTTAATCGATTGACAGCACTAATATATATATATATATTTTTGTATCATTCTTTCCAAAAGCAAAGAGGCCTAGAAGCGTGGCTAACGCTAATGGCGCGCATACCAGCGAGGCTAACTGGCTAAGAAAACGGGCACAGAGGCACTGAAAGAGGAATCCCCCCGTCTAATGAACACACTAGACTAGGCAAAATCAAGATGTATCCATCAGTGGACCAATTGCATGCTTTCGCAGAGGACAAGAAGCCTTCAGTCGACTCCTTCAGACATTAAACACCCCCCACAGCCCAAATGGAATGATCCAGTAGTCGACTACTAGTCAACTATCGCCAAATTTTGGCCAATCATAATCGACTATACAAATCCTTAGTCCGGGACGCGTGAATATTAAAGGCAACCAACTTGTGTTCAGCTTTTCGTTCAGCGTTTCTCTGATTGGCCACACGGCCAATCAATCAATCCACTAGCACGCGGCCTTGCGGCAAGAGAGACAAGAGAGACAAGAGAGTCGCGGCAGAGAGCCGCGCATGCGCATGAGGCTCCCCCAGGTCCTTGTGTTTGAGACAGCCATATTAGACACATAGCCATAATTTAAGATAATAGTTTCCACAGCTCCAGTTAACCTAATTTATACCGTAATGAATCATTAAAAAATATACCGTTAACTGGAATATGTTGTTTCTTTACACATATGTTGGATTATGTAATTGGGTTGTCATGACAAAACAATAAAAATCGCTACTTTACATCAGGGTGAACGCTGAACCGAGTCAAGCCGCGGGCGGCGCACTGAAGCCGGTGAATGAACAACCGCATTGCCCCGCTGGCTCTAGTTAACCTAATTTATACCGTAATGAATCATTAAAAAATATTCCGTTAACTGGAATATGTTGTTTCTTTACACATATGTTGGATTATGTAATTGGGTTGTCATGACAAAACAATAAAAATCGCTACTTTACATCAGGGTGAACGCTGAACCGAGTCAAGCCGCGGGCGGCGCACTGAAGCCGGTGAATGAACAACCGCATTGCCCCGCTGGCTCTAGTTAACCTAATTTATACCGTAATGAATCATTAAAAAATATTCCGTTAACTGGAATATGTTGTTTCTTTACACATATGTTGGATTATGTAATTGGGTTGTCATGACAAAACAATAAAAATCGCTACTTTACATCAGGGTGAACGTTGTTACACTGCCACCACCCACTTCAATGACAGAGCTCTCATATTTGCGAATACATAAACTATATCTTAAATTATGGCTATGTGTCTAGTCTAGTCTAGTATATATATAGTCGTAACAGTGTTTATTATTGCGAGTCCTAACAGTGTTTATTATTTCATAACTGTATGGGCTTTGTTTATACATGTACAGTGACGAGTGAATCTACCGTTGGTTGTTAAAAACGCGAAACATAATAATCAGTCAGCAGCGCTCCACGCTCCACTGCTACCACAGCCCAACACAAGTGCGTTGGAACAGCAGCCAACACTACAGAAGTTGGTTGCCCGCGCTGCCGCGCTTGCTCTTTGGATTTCATTTGGGACGTGGGACGGCTGCGCTTGCCTGCGCGTGGGGGCGGGGGGGCGCGGCCAATCAGAGAAAAGCCGAACACAAGTTGGTTGCCTTTAATATTCACGCGTCCGGGACGCGAGGCCTAGTTTGCTGTTAGGAGAGTCCTCCTCACCTTTCACCCAAAGCCCCGTCTGCCTCCACTCTGCAGCCCGCTGGCTTCTTAAAGACATAAAGACCCTGTCGTCTGCCTCCACTCTGCAGCCCGCTGGCTTCTTAAAGACATAAAGACCCTGTCGTCTGCCTCCACTCTACAGCCCACTGGCTTCTTAAAGACATAAAGACCCTGTCGTCTGCCTCCACTCTGCGGCCCGCTGGCTTCTTAAAGACATAAAGACCCTGTCGTCTGCCTCCACTCTGCAGCCCGCTGGCTTCTTAAAGACATAAAGACCCTGTCGTCTGCCTCCACTCTGCAGCCCGCTGGCTTCTTAAAGACATAAAGACCCTGTCGTCTGCCTCCACTCTGCAGCTCGCTGGCTTCTTAAAGACATAAAGACCCTGTCGTCTGCCTCCACTCTGCAGCCCGCTGGCTTCTTAAAGACATAAAGACCCTGTCGTCTGCCTCCACTCTGCAGCCCGCTGGCTTCTTAAAGACATAAAGACCCCCGTCTGCCTCCACTCTGCGGCCCCACTGTGCCCCACCTTACACAACCACACTTGCCACCGAGACACTTCGCTAGTTATGCAGCTGCGTTTTTCTGCACTCATTGCAAAAGCCCAGCTGCAGCCAGCCGGGCCCACTGGAGGGCAGGGCGGTGGGCTCGGGGCTCTACCCACAGAAGCTGGCGGTAGATAATACAGTGAACCTACCGCACTGTGAAGCCGAGGTGGCAGGGGGTGCAGGTGCAAGGTACTGGCGTTTCTTTTAAAAGGGGCTTTCTGATACAGTAAGACACACAACGCATTTTTAAAAATGAACAAAACAATATTATAACCAAGCAATACATTTTTCCGTTCTTACATGTTTTCATAGGTTGGTGGAATACCGACATTACCGCTAAAGGATCATACCGGTCTAATTTTGACTTGTCGTCGCCATTAGCAGAGATTGCTCCTATATCTTCCACGGATGTTGTGTACATAAGTGTATACTTTAGTGTGTCTCTGCCTACATTTTTAAACGTCATTCACTGCCATTCATGTTGAAACTCTACGAGACTCGAAGGTTGCTAGGTACCGGTGATACACCCTTTGGAAAATCATCGTTTATTTGATCTAAAATAACTGCGTTACTCACGAGTATCAAATATTAAATCACCTCTACTTACTGAGTCCCATGGAGTTCTGGACGGGTCCAAGTGAACTGGGAAGCTTGTGAAAATGTATTTGCTCTCTTTTTGGTATTTGTGTTTAACTACCACAGCCTTGAACCAGACAAAGTATTAATCATATACCTCATACAGCCTCTTTCTAGCAGAGTCCAACTTCCCCTTTCTGTTTACAAATACACGTCTGAGGTGTAACTTCCAGCCAATCATTGACCTCCATTATACTTTGATCCTGCCCTCAGAGCTATCAATCACAAGAGAGCCAAGGCAGCCGCTGAACCGGATTGTACACTTGAAAAAAAACACTTCCTTTACAAGTGTTGCATTTCAAACTCGAATTCTAGCTTGAAGAGGGCTTTTAATGATACAGTGAGTTTTAGCTAATGTTGACACACATTTCAGGTACATTCTGTAACGTGCATTGAATATGGACAAAATGTTAACAAACACGACATCTAACGACAATAAAGCTATTTGGGGGAAATGGTTGAGGGTTATGTAAAGTACGTGGCCAATGTTGACAATGACATGCAGTAACACTGGTATGGCCCTTTAACACATTAATGCACATTGGGGGCGACAGTGGCTCAGGAGATAGAGCAGTCGTCTGGTAATGCGGAGGTTCCCAGTTCGATTCCCGCTCATTCTGGGCAGCGTGTCAAAGTGTCCCTGAGCAAGACACTTAACCCCTAACTGCTCCCGATGAGCAGGTCGGCACCTTGCATGGTTGCCTCCGCCGTCTGTGTTTGAATGTGTGAGTGAATGGGTAAAATGTGAGGAACAAATTGTAAAGCGCTTTGGATAAAAGCGCTATATAAATGCAGCCATTTACCATTTAATGCCAAGTTTTTTTTTTTTCTGTCAAAATGAATACATAAATACAAAATCTTGATATGTTGTCAAAAGCATATTTTCTTCTCTTCTTGATATGTATTCTTCAACTCTGACATGACTCTGAAAGGACATCGCTTGTGTTTCTAGTAACAGGCTGGATGTGCAGGTATGTGCGGCTGCTCTGTTGGATTGAATTGCAGCGGGGAGAGCCGCAGGTACCCAGAAAGTAAAAAAAACAGCCCACTCAGTCATGGTCAACTGATATCATCTTCATTGGAATCTGAGAAGTCTAGGTTGAAAATAACCAGAGTTATGTGTATAAAAACCTCCAAAACACTCTACAACCCCATATGACTGTGTGTGGGTTACTTACTGCTGACATGTGTGTGGGTTACCTACTGTACTGTTGACATGTGCGTGGGTTACCTACTGTACTGCTGACATGTGCGTGGGTTATCTACTGTACTGCTGACATGTGTGTGGGTTATCTCAGTGGCGGCCGCCCATAGTGGGCGCTAGAGCGCCGCCCTCCCTGCTTAACCCTGGTTAAAAGAGAGATGAACAAGAAATCCCTTTTTTTGTTTTTAGTTGTATAGCCCTATAAATAATATAAACATGTTTAAAATGAATAATATTTACTCATTTTAAGTATGTTTGTGTTTCCAATGCACAATATAACTTAATTTTACAAAGATTAATAATCGTTTTCCTGAAACAGGAAGTGACGATTCTGTCTGATATAGACCTTTTCATTACCGTAGCCGCAGGCATTTCCCTCGCCGTATTTCTCTCTGGGCTAGGCGCGATAGCGCCTGGAGTGCGCGTGCCCGCCGCGCACTGGTTCATCGCTGTATCCGTCGCAGTCACGCGCTGTGCGTTGAATATGATGTATTATGATGGAACTCGGGCACTGGTTTGAAGCGACCTAGCAAGCAGCCGAGCGTCTAAAAGCTCTCTGATTGGCCGACGCGGTACTTTCCGTAACCGCAGTTTGCAACATGAGTTCAACAAAGTGAGTTTATGCTGTTGTGTGATGCAGATATTTGTCTTGGAGCGTGATGGCAAGTTCTTTCAACGGTTAGGCTTAGGCACTCTTTGGTTAAGGTTAGAGTTGGTTAAGGTTAGAGTTTGTCTTAGAGCATGGCAATAGAACACCAGGTAGTTTGCAGGCTGTTCGAGGCGGACATGGACAAAGGCACTCACAGTACTTGTTGGCTATTAACAAGCTTTATTACATGGCGTTTTCACATTCGCCGAAATGCTTG
>NC_140184.1:15100767-15102267 GCF_963971535.1 Notolepis coatsorum
AATGTGATGGGGGAGACAGCGTATGTGTTACATGCAGTAGCGCCGCGAGTGCTTACATGTATGCGTGTACTGTACACACTCTTTATCGTACTCTGTGGCCAGCGTGCGTACTTGCATTTACAGCGCGTGACAAACATGACCAGGACGATGAAAGGGACACATGTCCCGTCGCTTTAAAACAAAGAGGAATGTCCAGCTGGTTCCCATGAATGTCTCTGTGATGGTCTGACTTGGATTTTCTTGTCAACCTCATCAACTGATCAAATGAAAACCATGTCGCGGGAGCTTCCCAACACACATACAGACACAGACACTCACAATCAAACACACATACAGACACTCACAATCAAACACACACACACAGACACTCACAATCAAACACACACACACAGACACGCACAATCAAACACACACACACAGACACAGACACTCACAATCAAACACACAGACACGCACAATCACAACACACATACAGGCACTCACAATCAAACACACATACAGGCACTCACAATCAAACACACATACAGACACAGACACTCACAATCAAACACACATACAGACACAGACACTCACAATCAAACACACATACAGGCACAGACACTCACAATCAAACACACATACAGACACTCACAATCAAACACACAACAGACACTCACAATCAAACACACATACAGACACTCACAATCAAACACACATACAGACACTCACAATCAAACACACATACAGACACTCACAATCAAACACACACACAGACACTCACAATCATACACACATACAGACACTCACAATCAACACACATACAGACACTCACAATCAACACACACACAGACACTCACAATCAAACACACATACAGACACAGACACTCACAATCAAACACACATACAGGCACAGACACTCACAATCAAACACACATACAGACACTCACAATCAAACACACATACAGACACTCACAATCAAACACACATACAGACACTCACAATCAACACACATACAGACACTCACAATCAAACACACATACAGACACTCACAATCAACACACACACAGACACTCACAATCATACACACATACAGACACTCACAATCAAACACACATACAGACACTCACAATCAAACACACATACAGACACTCACAATCAAACACACATACAATCAAACACACTACAGACACTCACAATCAAACACACATACAGACCTCACAATCAAACACACATACAGACACTCACAATCAAACACACATACAGACACTCACAATCAAACACACATACAGACACTCACAATCAAACACACATACAGACACTCACAATCAAACACACACACACAGACACGCACAATCAAACACACATACAGGCACTCACAATCAAACACACGCTACTTAGCGATGATATCACTAACATACGCAAGACGATGTTGGCAGGGCATCAGTGAATCGTCTTCAACAGATGACAACAGAGGAAGTAAGGGGGTGGGGGTTCCTGTTCGCTATCATGACACAATCATAG
>NC_140184.1:15102467-15127467 GCF_963971535.1 Notolepis coatsorum
ACTGGAAGTGGGGGAGGGTTTGAGCCTGACGTTCCCTACAGTGCCCTACAGTCACGAAATACACTCCAAATACAACTCCAAAACGTTCCTGTAAACATGTTGTGACCTATGTATTTACCACGTGGAGAAATTAAAAATAATTGAATTCGACAATTATGTTTTCTAAGCAGATATACTCTGAACTATTTTTTGCCGAACGACTCCTCTCGAACCTAAACTAACGTTACAACTAACCTAAAGTTAGTTTAGGTTCGTGTTAACGTTAGATAATGTACAAAATAAACGTATTCCGCTGCTATAGACGTCGCTCTTTTATTTTGAAACCCCCCAGAAAGGAAGTCATTGCTCTCGTTATCTGCTTGAGTGTCCGGTTAGCTCCGTTAGCGTGCAGTAGTTAGTAGTATATCAATACCAGCCATTGGATTACTGTTTTCTAAATTGGGGAGGCTTTTAATCGTCAAGGTAAGAGGATTTTAAGTCATGGTATCCATAAACTTCAACCGGTTCGGATCCTTTGAATGAATGAGAATGTAAACAAACGCGGCTTCACGTAGAAATCACTGACTGCGCTCAGAGAGGAGTCGTTCGGCAAAAAATAGTTCAGAGTATATCTGCTTAGAAAACATAATTGTCGAATTCAATTATTTTTAATTTCTCCACGTGGTAAATACATAGGTCACAACATGTTTACAGGAACGTTTTGGAGTTGTATTTGGAGTGTATTTCGTGACTGTAGGGCACTGTAGGGAACGTCAGGCTCAAACTCTCCCCCACTTCCAGTGATGAAGCTAAGCTACGCTAACAGAGCGACTGTTCCCTAAGCTAAATGCATGCACAGAGACAAAAAAGGTATGTATCTTCTTGTCTAACTCCAGGGAAGATGTTAAATAAGCTAATTTCCCAAAATGTTGGAGTTTTCCTTTAAAGTCAGGTTCTGCGTGGTGAAGTCTGTCCTCTCTACCGTTACCATGTAAATGAGTGGTTTGGCTGCAGCGTGTCTGTGTGTGAGAGTGTATAAGGCAGCGCTGTACCACACAGTGCCATTATGTTGTATGTATGGATGCATGAGAGAACAACATACAATAAGAAACGTGATGAGCTGCCCTGATGGGGACCCTGATGGAAACAGGGGGACCCTGATGGAAACAAGACAAACGTCTTTCTCAGGTCTGCATCCCCTTAACAATTGTATGTATTGAGCCGTACTGTATTGTACCCATTCTGCAATCTGTTAAATAAAGTTTTCATTCATTTTCATTCATTGCTGGAAAGCTGGTATTTGGAAAAGGTTCAAATATGCTGTTTTATATACAGTCACTGTACACACAGACACACACACACACACACACACACACACACACACACACACACACACACACACACACAGCTTAAGGGGCACTGAGTGGGTGTGTCAGGGGAGGGGAGAGCCGGCGGGGTCACAGTTCCACAATGAACGAAATGTCTCCCTCTGGTGGACGAACTGACACCCTGCGTCCGCCGGAGGCCGCCTCACTGGAATCATCTCCGAAATAGGGTCTGGGTCATAGCGGTTGCCAGTACAACAGACGTGGAATGCAGTTGGTCTGTTTGGCGTCCTTTATCCCAGATGAGAAGCTCTCCCCCCTTACCAGTTGGATGCCACAAACACAGCTGCAGTGTGTCGTTGCGTAGGATCTTAACATTATCAAGATACTGTACTATTAGATGCCCCGGTCTCACTCATCGCTCATCACTGGGTTAACTAGCCCTGTCACACTTAACTGGATCACTCTGCTTTATGGAACATGAAAAATGCTGCAATTACGGGAGAAAATGGGATGGAAGAGAAAAGCCAAGCCTTTTAGCCACGGAAGAACAGCTGAGCAGCCGTGGAATTAAATTCAAAGGCTTTTGTCGTTGTTGCATAATTACCAATATATCTGGATAATAGCCAAGACGCCCATACATTCAAACATGAATTGTTAGGTTTATTAGGGACGACTTAGCTTGCTGGAAGGCAAGAGAGACACATGCTGCAGATTGATGGTTGACATTAAAAGTGTTGTAAGTGGTATTCTTTTGTTTCTTCTACATGTTAAAATAATTATAGCTCTACATTCCCACAGCCATCACTGTCTGTAACATGGGTCTCCCAGTCCCTTCGCTCTGCAGTAAACACTAAATAAATGTTCTGGTATCCCCTCCCACTTTATCCAATCAGGAGAGAGAACTCCACAGTGGAAGAAATGGTCTGACAAAAATAAGAAATAAAAGGTAGTTTTAAGCAAATATGTCCTTGAAACAAGTACAATAATTGACCAGTGCAGTAAGCTAATTTGGCTTGGCAAGATTTCTTGAGATAAGTAAAAAAAAAAAAAATCTAGGGTTCTGTCTCCTGATTGGATAAAGTGGGACGGGATACCAGAACATGTATTTTGTGTTTACTGCAGAGCGGGGACACACACACACACACACACACACACACACACACACACACACACACACACACACACACACACACACACACACACACACACACACACACTCACACACACACACACACACACACACACACACACACACACACACACACACACACACACACACACACACACACTCACACACACACACACACACACACACACACACACACACACACACACACACACACACACACACACACACACACACACACACCTGCCGCTCCGCTCTGCGGTTGCCGCGCCTGCCGTGGGGCGTGTCGCAGCCAATCAGGGAAAACGCGGAAGCAACGGCAGCACTGCTCCGCTGTTATTAAGCAATAGGCGTTCGGATGCCTGTCCATTTCATCTTTTTCCTTCAATAGTAGGAGTGTCTCAAGCTCACGCTTCTAGGGTTTTCTCTGTCTCTAGTGCTATTGTTTTTCTTGTTGGTTTCAACTGCTAGGCAGTGGTGGTTATTTTGGGATTTTTACCCAATTATTTTATACTGGTGTTTTGTGTTTCCTACAGTTTTTATTTATTTTATTCTTGTGTTTTCCCCCACCCTCTCTCATCGCTCAGCGACTCCAGTGGTCACCCCTCTGGGGTAACTTTAAGATTCCCATTTTTGTGTGTGTCTGCGTGTGTGTCCTACACCCCCCAATCCTGACACCAAACACTCTATATTAGTGATGGCTGTTGGAATGTAGAGCTACTTAACATTAACACTTTTTAATTTATCTTTATCAATTTTTTATTTTCAATTTTCATTTGACAACACAACATCAACATCAACAATAACAACAACAATAATAATAATAATAATGACAAGATAATAAGAACCAAAACTTAACTAATAAAAGATATCAAGTAAAAAATAAAAACACCACAAACAACACAAAAAGTCCACAATTCAATCCCCGCCTGTCCCACCCCAACCACACGAGCAGTCGAGATCTCCAAATAAATAACATCCAGCAATGTCAAGGACCAGTTAATTACTGTGAGTTTCTCAGGTTCTTTCCATCTCATGGCGATAAGCTTTTTGGCTGCTGTAACGCCTGCCAGAATAATAATTTTCTGTTGTATGGATGTTGGTAGTAAATATATATTGTTTAGATGTAATGTTGCTGCCCTGAGTCGAATTGATATATTACAGATGCTTGAGAGTTTAGTTGCTATAGATTTTCAAAAATGGGCTATGCATATGTGCCGGTGGCTCTTAAAGAGCATAAAGTGCACTGGGAGTTGGTCACCAGTCCCATTACTTAACATTTATTTTAACAAAAAGATACCACTTACAGCACCTTTAAAGGCCTCTTACGGTGATGAATGTAGTACAGTGATGCCGGCTGGTCCACGTTTTAGAATTTCTCATTTGCGTGGTGGTTCCCCTTTCAATCCATGCTCTGTTGTCAAACATACGAGGCACTTCTGCACCAGCAACAAACCTCTGCTGCTTTTCCCCACGTCGCTTCATCTGCTCTTCTTGCTGCATAGTCTACTAACTAGAAGCAGAGCAGGATATTGTTACATATAGAAACCATGCCAGAGTTACTAATAAAACATGGCATTGTTGATTGAATTGTCAACACTATGAAACCAATTCTATGTAGTTTGAAAACCATACTAATATCGCTATCCGGCTGGTTTAGACCACCCAGATAAGCGTTTAAGATTTGTTTACTCATCACAGAGTTTGTACGACCTTAAGTTGGCGCCTGCATTTGCTTTACATGGAGTGGTTAGCGACAGCTAGCAATATAGTAGCTTGTTTTTGGCTAAAACAAACAAGCGTCAGTTCAACATCTTTTTTCCCACTAGTATTAATGAGATTGTCTCTTATAGCAGACATGGGCTCAGATAAGCTACAGGTTGGATGCTTTAAAGGGGAACTATCTTACTGTTTCTTTCACTATTTGGGCAAATTTACACAATTCCTGTGAGTCTATGGAACACATCTGTAAGGTTTTTCTCAAAAAAATTCATTGTTTTGTATTTCTAATCAAGTACTCTAAAGCGGCATTTTTCCACTTCAAGATTTCAAGCTGTTTTGGGCTGGGCTCCGCCCATTACTCTCAAATCGCTTTGAGTGACAGTCACCAACCAACGTTACATCCAGCCTGTTTGAAAATACTATAATCCAAAACGCACCTTATGTTATGGATGGATCATCATAATTCATAATAATATTCAATAGTTCGCTCTAGGCAATCGCCATTGTAGGCGATCGCCCAGCTGTAGTCTGGACTCTGGGGAGCTCTCAACTCGGCGACAAATAATGCCTCGGCCGGTGTTACTCGAACAAACTTCTTTTGCGCTGGATCTACAGGTCAGAAAAACGTTGTTGTGACTTATAAGAGAAGGTCCTATTAATTATTATTTATGGTAAAGAAAAAAAGAGGCCAGAACTTCTACATCTGTGATTGGCTGAATGGAGCCGCCTGTGCTGCTCTACACTGCCCTGCAGGAGCGCACTGCAGTGACCATGCAAACAGTGACACTGAGGACAATTGCTTTAAAGTTCTTTAACTATCCAGTGATTTTGTAGTTACGGCAATTCTTTATACCCTTTTTCTCTAAAACAGAGCAAGATTAAACTCTGAAACTTCACAAGATAAAACAGATATTGAGAAGTATAACTACATTTTGATGCAGGGCAGGGCAGTATGGTCTCCTACGGTGGGCGGCAGTAAACCCTACGGTGGGCGGCAGTAAACCCGCCAATGCTTGTAGCTCACATGACAAATTACAGGAAGTGAGAAGGACTTGGTGCGTTATTTTTTTTCCTAGCCGCATTTCTCGGAGACGCTCTCTGATTGGCCACTGGCACTGACATGTTTGCCCAATCGCGTGACGAGCTGTGTCTTTGCCCATTTCCGCATCAAACAGCCTGCAAACTACCTGTCGTTCTATCGCCCTGCTCTAAGACAAACTCTAACCTTAACCAACTTCGAAAGAGTGCCTAAGCTTAACCAGTGTAGAAACAGGCGCCGGCCAATCAGAGAGCGTCTCCGAGAAATGTGGCTAGGAAAAAAAATAACGCGACTTGGTCAGTCTCCCTTCTTCATGTTGCTTCTCCTGCATAGTGATGACTATGATACTCACGCTCGCTCTCTAGTGGTCGGAGTACCGCATTGCAATGAGAATGTAACTGTGAAAGTCCAGTGAAAACCATCCCAAGTAGCGTTTATTACCAAACACACTAACATGTCTTCACAGCAGTTCTGCTAGTCATCAACACAGATACAGTCATCGTGTACACACACACACACACACACACACACACACATATACAGGTTCTTAGACTTCACCTCATATTAACCCTGGTTCTCACCATGGGTTCTGTTCCCAGGTAATCGAATCAGGTCAGGCCTTCATTGGTAATATAAGAAGCCAGATCATCTCTCTAAGACAAACTCTAACCATAACCAACTTCGAAAGAGTGCCTAAGCTTAACCAGTGTAGAAACAGGCGCCGGCCAATCAGAGACCGTCTCCGAGAAATGCGGCTACGGAAAAGAATCACGCATCTAGGTGTATGTTTCAGGAAACACGTAAATACATCCATTTAGGTGTATGCTTCAGGAAACAGGCGTCCATCTTGTAATCTTTTATGCTTCAGGAAACATACATAAACACTTCTATTTAGATGTAAGCTTCAGCAAACACGTGTCATCTTGTATGCTTCAGCTGTATGCTTCAGCAAACAGACAGAACAAAACCTTCTCAGATGGGACTCAGTCTGTGGCCTAACACATGTCACTTCCTGGTCCTCAACATGCACAAGGTTGAGACCCTCTGATGTAGAGTGTGTTGCTGCCAAACAATGACTGGACTGACAATGTCCGTCTCACTGGACCGGAGATTTGATACAAACTTTGTTAAATAATAATAAAAATATGTGAACACACACACGCACGCACGCACGCACGCACGCACGCACGCACGCACGCACACACACACACACACACACACACACACACACACACACACACACACACACACACACACACACACACACACACACACGCACACACACACACACACACACACACACACACACACACACACACACACACACACACACACACACACACACACACACACACACACACACACATTTACATGGATGGAGTGATTTCTTGATTTCTGATTTATTTTCTTCTTTTGGACAGCGTGCTAAACTTGACAGCGCGCTACATTTAATTTACATTTACATTTAGTCATTTAGCTGACGCTTTTATCCAAAGCGACTTACAAGTTCTGTACGACAAGTCATCAGGAAGGGCACAACTGAGTAACAATGTTCATCAAAGTGTTGAGTGCTACAGTGTAGGTTAGTTTATTAGGACAAGTGCATGACAGTAAGGTTAGTTAGGGTTAGATATCTTTTTTTTATTTTTTATTTTTTTCAGATAATTCGACACACACATTTCTGCCAAGAGCGCTGTCAGGGGGGCAGAGTGCGGACTGCTCGCGAGCTACACATATTGGGCGTGTCTGCGCTGGTATCTCATCGAGCAATGTGCTTTAGTTTAGTCAATAGCTCGCAGACGCAGAGCAGGCTCCGCGAATGCAATTTGCTTCGCGCAATCCATTCTCTGTGGATTCCGCCCCCAGTGTTTTCTGAATTAATTAATGAATGAATGAACGAACAAATGAATGAATGAATGAATGAATGAACACTTTATTTAACAGATTGCGGGTACAATACAGTACGGCTCAATACATACAATTGTTAAGGGGATGCAGACCAGAGAAAGACGTTTGTCTTGTTTACATCAGGGTCCCCCATTTTCAATTCATAATGACATTTATGACATACAGAACATACATGACATCATGACATTTATGACATTGGGACATAAATTACATACAGGTATATAGTACTGTTATTGTTTGTTTTATTGTTTTATTGTGGATCCCCATTAGTCTACTCTACACCAAAGTGAGACTACTCTTCCTGGAGTCCAAACATTAAAAATACAAACACACACAAAAGTTAAATAAAAATATAAAACCACAAACATTGAAGTACTCACAAGAAAACATCACAACGAACAAAACAGTGAATAAAAGCTCACTCAATATTCATAAGTTAGATATCACAATTCTCAACCATAAAATACAAATGACATATTCAGTCCATAAGAACAAAACAGATCAAAATCATATATATGATTTGAACTCATATTATAGCATAACTTTTCTCAAGTCACAGATCACCTTTATATTTCCATACTAATTTCAAAAGTCAATGGCCAAAATGTAACATAAATTTGTTCCTTATCATAGTTATATTTCTGGGTATTTTATTCCAATAAGCAACTGCTCTATATATTACCGTCTTTTTCAGAGCATTTGGTTTTGGTAGAGGTAAAGTAAAGCATGAATCTAATGCTTGCCTTGGGCTATATCCATGTCTCATATTAGTTGGGTACAGTTGTGAGTGCAAACCCTCCGGTTTCCCAGTATTACAGATAGGCCTGCCACGATAACAAATTTTGCTGGGCGATTAATTGCCCCCGAAAATATCGCGATAAGCGATATTATTGCGACCGGTTAGAGAATTTTTTTTTGATAAATTTATTTCCCAAAACTTTTATTTTGAAGCCCACCGCTCCGTCTTTTCCGGTGTTTTAGACTTTTATTTTGAAGCCCACCGACCGGACCGGACGTATTGTTGTTATTATCCTAGCTTGCTGATGCTGCTGGTGGACTGGGGCCAGCTAACGTTAGCTTGCTGATGCTACTACTACTTCGACATGCTGCTAATGGGCTGGGGCCAGCTAACGTTAGCTTGCTGATGCTGCTGGTAGATCGACATGCTGCTAGTGGACTGGGGCCAGCTAACGTTAGCTTGCTGATGCTACTAGTAGATCGACATGAGCTAATGATAAAACAAATGTTGAGATTGTTGGTGAACAACTAACTTTAAGTTAGTTTTAACGTTAGCTACTAACGTTAAAACGCTAACGTTACACTACAAATAACGCTACTTGGTTAAAAGGAGCAACACTATTGTGATAGTTTTAATTCATTGATCTGTTGTCAATATCTGTACACTGACGTCAGATGTCTCTGTGTAGACACAGGCCGCCCCAAGAAACGGTCTCTGTGTAAACAGATGGGCCCCCTTTGAAACAGTCTGGACAGGTGCATGATGATATCAGAAGCATGCAAAAGCCCACACACACACCGACACACACACACTCACACACACACACACCAACACACATGCACACACACAAATTATATGCCGTCATCTCAGACATCAATGCACACACATAGAGAGACATACACACCCCTCGAGAGTGTCTCATTTTAGCACACACACACACCGACACACACACACTCTAACACACCAACACACACACACACACACACACACTCTAGCACACTAACACACATGAACACACAGAAAAGCATCTGATAAGGAGAGCGGAGGAATCAGCCCCTCCTTTCCCCCATCTAAGCAAACACCAGCACACACACACACACACACACATCACACAGACACCAATGCATAACACACCGAGAGACATACACACACCATCTGATAAGGAGAGCGGAGGAAAACAGCCCCTCCTTTTCCCCATCTAAGCAAACACCAGCACACACACACACACACACACACACCACACAGACATTCATGGATACACACAGAAAGGGATACACACACCATTCTGACGAGAAATGTATAAATGATGTGACGATGTATTGACGAAACCACCACTTGGCACTGGCTCGCTCGGTGTGCGGAGGTGCGTGGTCCGGATTGTGGTCTACTTGTGCTGTGACGGTTCAGTAAAACTCTGCAGACTGCCATCTGACTCTGTCTCGTCTCTCTGTTCGCCTCGCCGACATTCAATAAAAGAACTATGAGGGAATTCCTTTCAATTGAGAAATGTAGTTAAGCTATGTGGTGTTGCCCCACGGAGCTCCTGTGCTGTGCTCTCTGCTCTGTAGTAAAGCCAGCGGCCCGCCTCCCAACACGGACAGTGACTGACAAGGGGCACTGGTTCCGCCTCATTAAAACAAACGCGCAAATAGCAATTAATCGCGCCCGTCAAAATCATTGCATTAATTTTAATTATCGCGGCAATTAATCGATTTATTGCTTATCGCGGCAGGCCTAATTACAGATATTAAACAAAAAGGTTACCAGGCTACATGCCATCCTCTGTTCCACTGTCATCCAGGTCAGCGCGGCAGCATCCCTCCAACACTACTCCTCACAGAGCAGCGCAGAGCGAGGCGTGCCGCCCTGTTCTGAGCCAACTGGAGTTTGTTCAGATCAAGCCTAGAGGCGTTAGACCATATAGTAGGACAGTAGTCCAGGCGTGATAAGACCAAATATTGTAGTACAAGCTTTGCTGTACCATTAGTCAACAGATTTCTACACCTACAAATCATTGAAGTACCACAGCTCATCTTAGCCACCATATTGCTAATGTGTTTCGACCAAGAAAGTGTTTCATCTATTACAACACCCAGCAGTTTTGCCTCACTGACCTGTTCGATATCAGCACAGTTCAGAACTAGATTTAATTTAGGATTTGATCTAGATGTATATTTTGAGGCTATCATTATACTCTTGGTTTTTGCAACATTTAACTTTAACTTATTTTCACTTACCCAGTTGGAAATTAGCACTATCTCATCTTGCAATAACCTATTAACAGACTCAGATTGTTCCGCCGCTACATACACGGTAGTATCATCTGCATAGATCTCCATTGATGCATTATTAAGTACTAATGGTAAATCATTAACGAAGATTGCATACAATAAGGGACCCAGGCAACTCCCTTGGGGCACTCCGGCATGGAGTTCCCTCATCTCCGATAGTGTGCCATTAAACAGCACGCATTGTAGTCTATTAAGTAAGTAATTCTTTAACAACTTAATAGCACTTTCATTGAATTTATAAGCTGAACGTTTCATGAGCAGAAGATTACATTTGTTACATTTGTGACATATACGATATGCAAATATACAGTACTGTTACCCAGAGCTCCTAACAGAAAATATATACATATGATGGGGAGGATACTGTACATTAGGAGGGGGTGGGTGGGAGAAAATATATACATACGGTGGGGAGGAGACTGTCCATTAGGAGGGGGTGGGTGGGTGGGAGGTGTTTGGACATTTACGGTGGCCAGTTTAGAATTGCAGCTTCCCGTAGGTGCTCTTTGAGAGCGGTTTTGAATGTGGGTAGGGATTCAAATTTTTTTACGGCTGTGGGTAGGGCGTTCCACATTGTTGTGGCATAATTGCGAAACGTGTTTAGTCCCTTGTTTGTGCCAGAATCTGGGTTGCACATGATTTGTGGAACACCCTCTGGTGTTGTGGTCGTGGTATTCACTGACCTTTGGGAAGTATTTCGACATGTACATGGGTACCTAAGTTGTGTAGTGTATCTTGTAGACCAGGCCCATTGCAAGTTGCTGTACTCTGTCGTCTACTCTAAGCCATCCTAGGTTGTCAAAGTGGGCTGGGGTGAGGTGGGTTTTAGGAGTAAGGTCAAGCAGTAGTCTGGCCAGTTTGTTTTGTGATGTTTGTAATCTTGATTTTAGCGCCTCTGATGTGCTTTGGTACCATGAGGTGCAAGCATAGTCGTAGTACCCTTGAATGAGTGCTCCTGCCAGAGTCTTCAGGGTGTTCTTGTTTACCAGAGAGGATATCCGGTACAATAATCTAGTTTGTTGGTTGACTTTTTTTATTACATTGGATGCCATTTTGTCACAGGAAAGATTTGCCTCTAGGATGGAACCCAGGGCCCTCATTTATCAACAATTCCTAGAAAGTGTTCTATTTTCGTTCTTAACACTTTGCATGCCACGCCCGAGATTATTCGGGTTATTACCCCCCGGGTTGAATGCGCAATCACGAGAATATTCGTTTGTTCTCTTTTTCTTTTTTTTTGCGACCTGAAATCATATTTCATCAACCGTGTCTGAAATTCAGCTACCTCAGGCGCTCAGATGTGAAAAAAGCGCCCCCCTATCTTCTCCCAGATGGTAATTCACCCTTTTGGATTGAACTCAATGAAAATGAATGAGAAAAAAAAACCAGCACTCCACATTTTACTTCTCACTCATGCAACCGGCGTCTACCAGCTTCATGCTGGACTCTCGGAGCAGCGGGAATATGTGTTTTACAGTATATCACTAAAAGGAGCGATTTTTTCGAATGGCGATCAGGAATTGGAATAATCCATTTGGATACCATCTGATCTCAGGTAAGGAATCTATGTTACCAGTCTAAGGATAATCAGACACGGATATATAAGTTTTTATGTGATTATGTGATATCGCTGTTTGACTGTGCGCGCCGTCAGGAAATAGGAGACTCGATTTTCGGATTTTCTAGCGTTTATTTGAAAACGATTCATAAATAGGCCGAAAAATGACAACGTTCTAGAATATTCCAGGAAAAGGCGATTATCAGGGAATCTCTTCTTTTTTCCGTGAAACCGAGTGCTTTTCAGAATGGTAGAAAACGGAAATGAACCGATAAAAAAACAATCTGCTACGACAATGTTGACTGGAAAATTAGTCTTTGATAAGCGACGGGCAGATTAGACACATAGCCATAATTTAAAACATAGATTAGGCGATATTAACGCTAACATTGAAGTGGCCCTGGGCATTCAAGGGACTAATAATGAATTAAACTTGGGCAGTGAAAGTGTTAAGCACAGAATTTAGAATGTGTGTATGTACAGAAAAATTGGGATTTATCACACGTGCGTACACGGGTCCTACGCACACTCCGTGTTGATAAATACCATTTGTTCTACCGTCAATGCTCGTGCACGATTATCCATATATGGTCATGAAACACCCCCATGGGATGTGAAATAATGGACTAACCCGAGCGAACTCTGAGAAACTTCACAAGCGAGATTGTTCATGGAGGTCTAAGCAACTAATTCAACGTGCTGTCGAACCAAGAAGACAACGCGTGTTATGGGATATACGCGACAGGCTGGTAGACTTGTACACGGTGATGTCAGATATCAACGACTCCCTAAGACCATTGCTGCAATTCTGCCTGGACAGCTCAAAATACTAATAAAGACCGTTAACCACTGTTTGGCGTTGGTGTGTCATTATAACCATGCTGGAATATGAATGCCTTTATTAGTTTCGTTCGATTGGCTACCGGGTATAATATGATTTGTAGAGGCATATGATACAATCTATTTTGTTGTCGGTATTAGGTAGCCTATATGAATTACATATAATAGCAGCCATAGCCTACATTATGCAACAGTAACTTGCGCATATATAATAACACATGGCACAGCCCTGCGAAGCCTGCACAGTAAACTAACTTGATCGTTAATCTAGCTGTATCTTTACGCTTATGAAAACATTAAATTATATGTATAGGCCGTCGTTTTGCATTAATAGCCTATATTCTCAAATGGCATTTAATGGCTATCCGCTGTGGGCTATCTCCTCGCTGACGGACCAGTATACCTTATATCATATCATATTCCTATATGTCTCCAAGGAATCGTGGGGCTCTGGGGAATAATGGTTGGGAACCCCTGCTATTATAGCCTATCCTTTATAATGTTATAGGCTATTTTATTTACAGTTTACTCTATCAGCCTATCCAGCATGTAATACGTTCTTTGTTAGAACTGAACTCGTTATTATTTTGCGCATAGATTGCAGAAATACGGGAACGTTTTGATTTATATTTAAAAGGCTTTGACATTGTAAAATGTTATGTAAGCAGAATACAAGTCATATCACCCACACGATATATGCTACCTGTATATCCAGAGCATGTATGCTTTTCATTAACTTAAGACACATTTATTGCAAGGGTTTTGTAATACACATAAACTCAACAAATAAGCTCTGTTCTCGTTGCAATGCGTTTTTAATTCTTTCTTATACAGTATTAAGGGGGAAGAACACTATATCGTGGGTGTTCATATGACTTGTATCCCGCTTACAGCTTCGAAATTCCACTTATTTCGTTTAACAATGGCAAAGCCTTTTAAATATAAATCAAAACGTTCCCGTATTTCTGCAATCTATGCGCAAAATAATAACGAGTTGAGTTACGCGGAGTGCAGTCAGTACACCCTGTATATTCCGATAACGCTATACATAAACCATGCTGCATTCATTCAGAAATAACTATTATTCCAAATGCTATTTATAGGGTTTTGACCATAATTACACTACTGTCGCTATTTTACAATTAACTATAATGAATTACGGGGGGTCATACAGAACACGTCAGTCAAACTAATGCACGAAAGCTTATTTCCGCGTTGAAACTAATGCATGAAACTGATGAAAGCATATGCCGTCCGTTTGCAGTCTCCATATTCTACCGCTGGGCGCCAGGTACGCACGGTCTGAGCTGAGATATACCCACAAAGTCAAACACACGTTCAAATTGATAAGTCCCACACTTTGCTTAGAAATTATCGTATGCACGGGTTACGCACATATCTGTGCATACGCACCATTGATAAATGAGGGCCCAGGTATGTAATTTCATCTTTCCTTGTGACAATATTGTCACCCACTGTAACTGAGAAGCCGTTGGTCTTGTTGAGTTTGTTATTTGATCCGAAGAGAATGGACTCTGTTTTACCCAGCTGTAATGATAGTTTGTTATCAGCGAGCCAGGTGCAGATTCTGCCGAGTTCCGAGCTGATGGTTTTTTCAACCTGTAACTTGTTCTTGTCAGAGACCAGCAGGTCTGAGTCGTCCGTGAACAGGAACAAGTTGCAGTCACAAGCTGACGACATGTCATTTGCATAAATTAGGAACAGCAACAGTCCTAGTATGCTTCCTTGTGGAACACCACAGCTCACTGGGAGGGGGGGATAGAGTACTGTTTACCTCCACCATCTGTTCTCTCCCCTCCAGGTAGGATTGCATCCAGCTCACTGATAAAACCAATTGCTTTTAGCTTGTCAATCAGAATGGAGTGATTGACAGTGTCGAAGGCCTTTTGTAGGTCCAGCATGACCATGCCGCAGTATTTGCCCGCGTCCACCTCTTATTTGATGTGGTCGTTCAAATAGAGAAGGCATGTGTCAGTGGAGTGGGATGTTCTGAAGCCAGATTGGAATTCATAGATTAGATTTTTTTTCACGAGGTACTTTTCGACCTGTTCGTAGCCAATTTTTTCCATGACTTTCGAGATGGAGGTAAGAATAGAAACAGGGCGGTAGTTGCCTGAGTCTAATTTGCTGCCTTTTTTGTGCAGGGGGGTCACTCTCGCAATTTTGAAGTCTTTGGGGACGTGTCCCTGTTTTATGGAGAGGTTTATTATGTGTGTGATGACTGGGGTGATGGCGGCTGCTGAGTCTCTGAGGAATTTGGAGTGGATGTTGTCATGGCCAGTGGCTAGAGCCATATGAAATCCGTTTAATTTTTTTTCAAATTCCTTTTAATTTTTTTCCAAATTCAGTTTTTTTTTGTTTTAATATTTCAGAATTCTGTATTTTGCTTTGTACGCTCATTTTACCATCAGAAATAGTGTCTAATAAGTGGAAATGAATAAATGTCCATGATTTAATAAGATATAACAGTCCATTTAATAGGGCTGTCTTAAATACTTCGAAGCTTCGTTCGATGGGCATGGGATTCGAATATGAAAATAAAATTCGATAATAAAAAAAAATATATATATATATATTATATATATATATATATATATATATATATATATATATATATATATATATATATATATATATATATATATATATATATATATATTTGCAAAATCAACTCTGCCTCTCTTTGTTAATTACAACAAGCAATGTTGTTGTAAAAGCAAAGTGTTTTGTTTGTCTAAGATTTAAAAAGGTTTAAACTCTACAGCACTGACAAAGTTGAACAAAGTTCTGTACAAGTCCCACAACATAATTATTATTATTATTATTATTTTTTTTTACAGTTGATTCCATTTTTATTGCTCAATTCCGCGATTCCGTCCGCGATTCCGTCCGCGATTCCGTGAACATGGATTTCATATGGCTCTACCAGTGGCCTTGTTAGGTTGGATGGCGCTCAGTTTTTTGAGTACCTCATCTGTTGTTACCATTTCAAGTTTGAAGTCGTCTTTGCGGACCCCTAGGTTTTTGTAGTAGGCTACTATGTGTTCTACCCCAAAATTCCCTGAGTGGGAGGGTAGTTTATTAACACATTTGCGGCCACTGGGATGCGTCTAATATCACTCTAGACGACCAGCATATGTAAACAGACTTGGGGCTGTTTGTAGAGCTAAATCTATACTTTATAGTATTGCTATCTGTCCATTCTCATTGTCAATTGAGACCATAAACCGTCCCTTCAAAATGGCTTAAAGAAATATTTTTTTCATCAATACGTTCTCATTTTATAGTGCCGTGAATATAAGCGTTATACGGGATTCCGGCTAGGATATTTCCTGGAAGGCGAGATAAAGGGCTAATAGCTACTAACGTTATATCCAATGGCATTTCCGTTATACATAAGCTACAGTTAAAACTTAGATCGATATGTCCATTGGCTAATGATTAATCCCCTTATTGCATAGTGAAATCCGCGATCCAAAACGTATTCCAAGCTACAAGCTGCACATCCAGAATCCAGCTAACTGGAAACTCCATTGAAAGTAAAAAAAAATAATGCACCGTTCAGCCACAGGGCACACATTATCGCAACAGCGCCCCTAAGAGGATCTGGCCGGTAATGCATTTTGTCGAATTCAAAGAGTAGGGTACATCTGCAGTGCAGCTCGGCGACCTTGGTTATTAAAATGGAATAAAAGCCAAAACAACTTGCCACGGATATATCCGTCCTTTGGTCCTTTAACACTTTCAGTGCCCAGCAGGGGGCGCACATTTAGTGCTTGAATGCCCACCATCCACTTCAATGTTAGCATTAATATCGCCTAATCTATGTTTTAAATGATGTGTCTAATCTGCCCGTTGCATTATCAATGACTCATTTCCAGTCAACATTGTGGAAGCGGATTGTTTTTTTATCGGTTAATTTCCGTTTTATAGCATTTTGAAAAGCTCTCGTTTTCACGGAAAAATTAAAGATTCCATGATAATCGCCCTGTACTGTAATATTCTAGAACGTTGTCATTTTTCTGCCTATTTATGAATCGTTTTCAAATAAACGCTAGATTATCGATAGTATACTGTATGTGTACGTGTGCACGCTGGTGCCGCGCACTGAAAAACGATTCTCCCAGTTCCTGATCGCTCTTACAGTCAAACAGCCATATCACATTATAGGGGAAAAGCTTATATCTCCGTGAAAACGGGTCTGATTATCCTAAGACTGGTAAAATAGATTCCTTACCTGAGATCAGATGGTATCCAATTCCTGATCGCCATTCCAAAAATCAATCCTTTTATTGATCCCACGCGTATACTGTAAAACACATATTACACGCTGTGCTGAGGGTCCAGAATGAAGCTGATCGGCTCCGGTTACATGCGTGAGAAGTAAAATGTGGATTCCGGAGTTTTTTTTTCTCATCCATTTTCATCGAGTCCAATCCAAAATGGTGCATTACCATCTGGGAGACGATAGGGGGCGCTTTTTTCACATCTGAGCGCCTGGCAGGGCAGGATTACCAACGGTAGACTCGGTTGATGAAATATGAATTCAGATCGCTAATAAAAAAAAATCTGAGAATTCTCGTGATGGGCATTCAACCCGCGGGCTGATATCCCGAGAAATCTCGTGATGGGCATTCAAAGTGTTAAGCATGGATTCGAAACACAGATATATACGTGGCCCGTCACGATTGTGTTAACCAGTGTTGTGGCTATGTTTGTAAATAATATGTTTAGGTATTTTGCCACATCCAGCTTGTCTGTGATGAGAGTGTTTTCTGTCTTTATGTTTATGTTTATAAATCTGGTTTTTAGTTTTTTGCTGCAGCCTAGTTGGTTGTTGAGTAATTTCCAAAGTTCACAGGGTTTGTTTTTGTTTTCCTCCGTTTTTTGGATGGTATTTTTGCGGATTTGATCATGGTGTTTACATCATTTCTTAGTCTGTTTCTTTGTATTTTGAGTTCAACCACATGGGATTGGAGTTCACTGCTAGAGCTTTTAGTAAGCTTTGACTGACTTTTACAAAAGTCTCTGGCTTTCATAGTGGTCAATATTTCGGAGTGCATCCACGGCTCAGAGCGATTTTGAACCCTGGTGGTTCTTAGGGGGGCCATGTCGTTTAGTATTGGTTTTGGTTTTGGTTTTGGTTTTGGTTTTGAAACCAAGCCATGTTTCTTCAACCAGTGTACCATTGAGCTCTTCTGACCAGTCCAGACTCTCCAGTTCTAGGTTAAAGGCCTCGCTAGAGTAGGTTTGGAGGTCTCTAGATGTTAGCTTTTTGCGGGTACAGAATATCATATAATGATCGCTTAACCCACATGCTATAACCTCTTTATTGGAGATCCTGGACTTGTCAGAGGTCAGAATGAGATCAATGGTAGTTTGTGTTGAATCACACACTCATGTGGGTTGGGTGATTAGCTGGCTGAAGCCGTGCAGATCACAAAACCTACTGAAGGCCTTGAAGACGGGGCCATTCTTACGTTGCATATCCGTGTTCCAGTCCCCAATAAGAATATTTTCTACATCCAGTGTATCATAAAAGCCCCTCTGTTCTGGCGGTCTGTAGATGGTGCCGACTAGTACAGATTTAGCCCGTTCGAATAGTGTGTGTCCTGGGGCTTACCCAGGAGTCTGGCTGGTGGGTGTCTGCAGCATCATGTATTATTAACAGTGCTTTGACTTGAGACAGAAGGGGGCTGAGTGAGGGTGAGACAGAAGGAGGCAGAGTGAGGGTGAGACAGAAGGAGGCAGAGGGAGGGTGAGACAGAAAGAGGCAGAGTGAGGGTGAGACAGAAGGAGGCAGAGTGAGGGTGAGACAGAAAGAGGCAGAGTGAGGGTGAGACAGAAGGAGGCAGAGTGAGGGTGAGACAGAAAGAGGCAGAGTGAGGGTGAGACAGAAGGAGGCAGAGTGAGGGTGAGACAGAAGGAGGCAGAGTGAGGGTGAGACAGAAGGAGGCAGAGTGAGGGTGAGACAGAAGGAGGCAGAGGGAGGGTGAGACAGAAGGAGGCAGAGTGAGGGTGAGACAGAAAGAGGCAGAGTGAGGGTGAGACAGAAGGAGGCAGAGTGAGGGTGAGACAGAAAGAGGCAGAGTGAGGGTGAGACAGAAAGAGGCAGAGTGAGGGTGAGACAGAAGGAGGCAGAGTGAGGGTGAGACAGAAAGAGGCAGAGTGAGGGTGAGACAGAAGGAGGCAGAGTGAGGGTGAGACAGAAAGAGGCAGAGGGAGGGTGAGACAGAAGGAGGCAGAGTGAGGGTGAGACAGAAAGAGGCAGAGTGAGGGTGAGACAGAGAGGATGCTGAGTGAGGGTGAGACAGAAGGAGGCAGAGGGAGGGTGAGACAGAAAGAGGCTGAGTGAGGGTGAGACAGAAGGAGGCAGAGGGAGGGTGAGACAGAAGGAGGCAGAGTGTCAAGTCAAGTCAAGAGTTTTATTTGTCACGGCATACAAGTATACAATGAAATGCAGGGGGTCTTGCCCGCAACGATTGTGCATAATACAATAGTAATATATAATAAGAATCCAATAGAACGACATTGTGCAATAAAACAATTAAACAAAGTAGGGCATATCGGTATATGTACATGAGTTATTTACAGAGCATGGTAGGACATGCTAGGTCCTGTGGTAGTGCAATACACTGTTAGCTACGGATGAGGCACTGGGTCTTTATGTACACTGCTATACAATGCTATATTATACAATCTCAAGTTATACTATACTATTCTTAAAGTGACCTTTCCTTTTGTAAAGTGGCCATAAGTGTGAGCGTGTGCAGCATGAGTGTGTGTGTGCTCATGTTAAAGTGGCTGCTAGTGTGTGAGCGTGTACAGTGTGTGTGTTGTGTGTGTGCTAATGTGTTCTTGTGTGTGGAGAGTTCAGTGTTCAAGGCTCTGATGGCCTGGGGGAAGAAGCTGAGCCGAAGTCTCTCTGTCCTAGTTGCTGGTGTTCGCAGGCGTTTGCCTGACCGCAGCAGCTTGAACAGGCTGTTGTTGGGGTGGTGAGGGTCTTTCATTATTCTGCAGGCTCTGGATTTGCACCTCTTGTTGTATAGGACCTGCAGGGGTGGTAGTGCAATACCCGTGGTACGCTCGGCTGAGCGCACCACTCTCTGTAGGGCCTTCTTGTTCTGTGCCGTGCTGTTTCCATACCAGGCAGTGATGTTTCCAGTCAAGATGCTCTCTACAGCTCCGGAGTAGAAGGACTGGAGTATCTTCCCAGATACTCTGAACTTCCTTAACTGTGTCAGGTGGTAGAGGCGCTGCTTCGCCTTTTCTTTGTATTTTATTTTTTTATTATTTTTTAAACAAACACATAAACAAACATGACAACACACGATAAGATATACAAGCATTAATTGTCAGAGCACATCCAATGAAATCACATTTTAGTTAATTGTCTTATATAAGATATACCCCTAATACCTGTTATCTAAAAACCTACACACATATGCTCCAGCTCGAACCCCCCCCTCCCGGACCCCACCTTGGGTAGTACCCAGTGGTGCAGTCGTAATATGGGAACTGGTAACACGCCACGTGCACGCGCGCGGGTACGTGCATGCGCACAGAACTGATTTATACACACACACGCACGCACACACACACGCACACACACACACACACACACACACAAGCGCATATACGCAAGTGCAATCTTTCTATCATACAAGCTCTTCTTGCTCTCTATTTGTGTGAATGTGCGCGTGGAAAGCTGGCGCGCAGCACAGACGCTTGATTCAATATCATAAGCAGGTACATTTACATTTACATTTAGTCATTTAGCTGACGCTTTTATCCAAAGCGACTTACAAGTTCTGTACGACAAGTCATCAGGAAGGGCACAACTCTATCAGCTGAGCAACAATGTTCATCAAAGTGTTGAGTGCTACAGTGTAGGTTAGTTTATTAGGACAAGTGCATGACAGTACGGTTAGTTAGGGTTAGATTTTTTTTTATAGTTTTTATTTTTTATTTTTTTTATTCAGATAATGGTTGAAGAAGTGCGTCTTTAGTCGACGGCGAAAGATTGGACGTGATTCGGCTGTCCTAACTGGGGTGGGTAGACCCCCATCACGAATTCCGAGCCACATTAGTATTCACCTCCACTGCCTGTGTCACACAGAATGAAGGGGGAGATGCATTCAGATAGCCAACGAATGGATACAGCGCATTTTTGTGTGCGCGTACAAGCGAGTACACATCCGTGCGCGATCGCGCGTACTTCTGCCTCAGTGATCTGGTAACACGGCGTGTAACCGGGTGTGACCAAGACTGCACCACTGGTAGTACCTCCATTATCCCTCGCACCTAAGCAGACACTACCATTATAAGCTAGCTTTTATTCTCTCCACCACTTCTAACCACATTGACATTTTGGATTCATTGAGACCCAGAATTCTTGCTGTAGATATTTCTTGATAAATCACATCGAGATATGTAAGAAACCAAACTTTCCGGCACATTTTTTCCGGTTGAAACCAGCGTGATGCGATCAGCTTTTTAGCTACTGTGATACCCGATAAAACCAATCTCTTTAGCTGTGGATTTACTGCAAACTCAAAAACATCATTCAATAGTAATACAGAGGGGTGTACAGGTATATTCCAAGATACGAGTTTTGATAATTGTTGGGTCACATCTTTCCAGAATGCCTTAACTGGTGGGCAGTCCCAATACATGTGCATAAATGTCCCTTCGTCCCCATTTGTACATTGGGAGCATTTGGAGTCTTGTTTAAGACCCATTCTGCACAGTCTTATAGGAGTCAAGTATGTCCTGTGAATATAGTTAAGATTGATTTGTTGATGGTCCGGGTTCCTTGATGTAAGTCGGACATTTGCCCAGGCTCCTTGCCAATCAAAGTCATTTTCCAGGTCTGGTATATCCCTCCTCCAGGCAGAGTCTAGTTGGAGGGTTTCATACGAGGACGTTAGTAATTGATGATAAAAATCTGAAACAAAACCTCTCGATGTCTCTCTTTCATAGAAGAATTTGTGGTATCTGTGGTGTACAATTGGTATGTCTAATGGAACAACGTGAGACTTCAAACATAGCTGTAACTGTATGTAAAAAAGCCATGTGGACTTGGTGAGATTAAATTTTTTGCGTATTTCTTTATAACTACAAAAACCCTGTTTGTTAAAAACATCCCCTAATGAGTGTATGCCTTGCTCTTCCCATATAGGGAATCTTATAGGTCGTTTTTCAATTAAGAGTGCATTGTTATTGAATAAGGGAGTATGATTGTGCCATTTATGTGGGTTAGGATTTTTTTTTTGTGTTTCACGCCATATCCGGATCGCATGAGTAATTATGGGGCCAAATTTCCGTTCACAGTGCTTGATTGGTAGTTTAGTGTATGCTATGTCCTTCAGTCTATGTGGGGCTACTATGTTTTCTTCTAATTTTCTCAGGATACTAATGCTTGGGGGTCAAACCATGTTGTCAATGGTCTTAATGTGTACGCCTTAAACTATTGGAAAAAATCTGGAAATGCCATGCCACCATCTGCTTTATTTCTCTGTGCGGTGGATCTTTTTATACGTGGTGGTTTGTTATTCCAAATAAATTTTTATGTGGAGGAGTGTAATCTTTTCCAGTAACCCTCTGGAGGGGGTAACGGTAGCATTGAACTGAAGAAGTTGATTCTAGGTAGTACATCCATCTTAACTATTGATATCCGTGCTTGTACTGTGTTTTTAAGTTTTGCCCATCTATCAAGGTCGTCTTTGATTTTGTTTTGGATTTTTGTGTAATTGTGCTTCACCGTTTGTCTTATGGTGGGGAATATTTCCACTCCCAAGCATCTAAAATGTTTTACCATCGGTATCTCTCCTGGGAGGGTTATATCTTTTTTTGCAGGGGTGTTAAGTGGAAGGAAAGCCGACTTCGGCCAATTTATCTTAAATCCCGATAATTCACCAAAGTTCTCAATCAACTTGAGCAGATGAGGCAATGTGGTGTTGGGGTTTTGCATGAACAATATTACGTCGTCCGCATATAAACTAATTTTATGTTGTGTGCCCTTGATTACGATTGGTTCTATGGATTGGGATTGTCTTATATATTGTGCTAAAGGCTCTAATGATAGATTGAATAGTCCGGGACTAAGAGGGCAACCCTGTCTGGCTGAGCGTGATACCGGAAAGATTTTGGAGATGATTGTACCTGTTGTAATCATGGCCGATGGGTCTTTGTATAATACTTTAATCATATCAATGAATCCTTTTCCTAACCCCATCCTTTCTAATACTGCCCATAGATACGACCATTCCAGCCTGTCAAAGGCTTTCATAGCATCCAGGGACAGCATCGCCTTAGGTATGGTGTCATCCTTGTCGGCATCTAGTACGTGCAGTATTCGTCTTATGTTATCAGTGAACAGGCGGCCTCTTATGAAGCCAGTTTGGTCCGGGTGAACTAAAGACGTCATATGCTTTTGTAATCTGATGGCTAATACCTTAGAGTACAGTTTGATATCGGTTCCGAGGAGGCTTAAAGGTCTATAACTACCGCACTCGTTGGGGTCTTTGTCTTTTTTAAGGAGGACTGTTATGAGTGCAATATTGTCATTCTTATGGAAGTTCCCCTCCTTGACTGAGTATAAGATCATATTTAGTAATAAGGGTCCAATTATGTCCCAACAAGAAAGGTACATTTCTGATGGGATACCGTCTCTTCCAGGAGCCTTACCACTTTGCATTTCGGTTATGGCCTTCTTGAGTTCCTCTAGTGTGATCGGTGTTTCTAACTGTTTAGCGTCATCCTCTGAAAGTTTAGGGAGAATAATTTGATTAAGATATGTGTCCATTTTGTTTTGATCGAAGGTCGTTTCTGATTTATATAAGTCGGAGTAGAATTCTTTGAATGTATCGTTTATTTTTACAGGGTCTGTTTCAAGTACTTGTTGTGCTCTAATGGTAGTTATATCTGCAAATTTTGCATTAATTCTTAATCGCATGGCTAATAGGTGACTAGGTTTAGAACCTTGGGAGTACTGCTGTTGTCTTGTGCTGCGTATTTGTATTTCCGATTGTTGTCTGTATATGGCATTGATCTCTATTTTTAGTACGTTAACTTGATTCTCTAGTCGAGTTGAGTTGTTGTATTTTAGAGAATTAAATAACGTTGAGTAAAGCGTTTCCAGCTCAGCCAGTTTTGTGCATTGATTCTTGCGCATTTTGGAGGAAAAGCTATCAGTGAAATCTTTGATCATTCCCTTTACCGACATCCATAATATTCTGGGGTCTTGCACCGAGTTTGCATTCTCCCGTTGGAATACTATAAGAGCTTCTTTGAGTTGTGTAATGAATTCCTTGTTATTAAGCAGCATCGAGTTAAATCGCCATCTTGGGGCTCGGGAGGATAGTATACCAAATGTTCCTTTAAGGAGTAAATAACAGTGATCTGATAGTGCGTTGGGTATCATTTCCACTTCATAATTATCAAATAGTCTCTGTGATGCAAAGACATAATCTATTCTGGATAATGTGTTATGTCTCGCAGATCGACAAGAGTACTTTCGGGTCGTGGGATTAAGTAATCGCCATAAGTCATTTACACCTGTAATCTTCGACCAATCCTTTAATGCCTTAGATGAATTCTTTTGTTCGCTGGAAAAGGCGAGGTAAGATTTGTCCATCCTTGGGTTCCAGATGGCATTAAAATCCGCACCTATTATAAATGAGTAATCGGGAATGTCTAACATTGCATTGGTTAGTGTAGTGAAGAAATCCTCTTCGTACAAATTTGGGGCGTATACCGCTACCAACGCTATTTTCCTGTTCTTATGTACAATCTTAGCTATAGTTATCCGACCTTCTACATCAGACCATACTCCCTTTAATACAATATTCAACTTACGTTTAACGACTATGGCTACACCCCGAGTTCTCGTACCAATAGAAGAGTGACTAATATTATGATATGTGTTGTCCGCTAATTTATCTATGTCTTTCTCTAGAATGTGCGTTTCGCTTAGCAGAGCAATGTCCACATGTTCTTTTTTCATCAGTGTGAGCACGCTTTTGCGTTTGAGTTGGTTATTTATTCCCCCGGTGTTCCATATCATTATATTCAAACTAGCCATAATCTATACATGTTGTATTGTAGTTTTTGGTAATGCTTCTGGAGTGCGAGGCAATAATAGATATACATCCAACTAGTGAGGTCCCGTTGAGAGCCGAGCTTAAAAACATACATATATACAAATAAAAATCCCCTTCCCTCCCCTCCCACCGAGAGTCGTACAGGATTGTGTTCCATGAACACAACCTTTGCGTATGACTCCCTCCCTTGCACCACCGGATATCCCAGAATGATCCAATTATCCTTAACATTCCTATGTATACCATTACCATAGGATCTAACACTCTAAATTCTACCATAAGTAGAATGTCGACTTCGCCTTTTTTACGACTGAGTCTATGTGTGTTGTCCATGTCAGATCTTCT
>NC_140184.1:15132467-15142467 GCF_963971535.1 Notolepis coatsorum
CACAGCAAAATAAATCTAATTTTTGCACCTGCTTCTACTCTTCAAAATCCATTATTTCCTCAACAAGTCACGGTGAATTGATAACATTTACAAATGTTTGCAGTTGAACAATCATTGTAAAGGATGGGATAGGTGTTTTTTGCATAGGATTAGTGAAATCAGGATTTGTTGTTAGCTAAAAAGTGGTGAAGCCATAAACGGTCATATGCCCCTTCAGGTGAAACGACATAGTGTACATTTTTTTTTGAATCCTCTCTTTCTGTGAGGGTTCGGTGTGGGATAGGAGAGGAGATCCCAAGTGCAAGACACGAGCAGAGAGAGAAGAGGCTGAGGCGACGGAATGAAGTGAACAGGCTTTTACTGAGCAGTTGCAAACAAGGATACAAGTTGAAACTGTTACAAACAAAAGCGAACTGCAAAACCCGAAAATAATACTCAGCAGTGCTGGAAAAATATGGACTAAGTAGGAATGGACTCACGGGGAAACACTGGTGACAAGGTGAGTATGTGACCAAACACAACTGTGGTAACAACGACGAAACAATGCAAAACAATACAAGGTAATGGCGCGACAATGAATGTGAGGAACGGGCAGGTCTATATACTGCCCGTGATTACTAATAAGTGCCAGCTGGTATAAGGCCAAGACTGGTGAACACAAGGCATAGTAAAACAAAACTCACATCATAGATAAAAGCATGTGTAAGGGAAATATCTTAAAGGAAAACATATGTATGTAAAGGAACAACCCTTAAAGAAAACATATGTAAAGATATCAACACTTAATGAAAACATATGTAAAGGGATGAACCCTTAAAGGAACATATTTAAAGATATCAACACTTAATGAAAACATATGTAAAGGGATGAACCCTTAAAGGAACATATTTAAAGATATCAACACTTAATGAAAACATATGTAAAGGGATGAACCTTTAAAGGAAAACATATGTAAAGATAACCTTTCAAACACAAGCTAAAATGCACCACACAACATGAACAGAGGCAACAAAGCATTAAAGGAATTAAACACAGCCAGCAAACTTAGACCTATCTGGAGCTGCTGCATTTGGCCACCAGAGGGCGGCAGAAAACCACTGTTCATATTGTTCGGATAGGATCCCTGGCCGAAACCATGACACTTTCTCAGATTTTTCTCTGTTTTTCTCCCCGTCCCAATTTAGTTGTTGTGCCAATTCCTCCCCTACCTGGTTGTTGTGCGCATGTTCTCCTACTGGTCGGTACAAGGGAACCCTGAAGTCATCCGCACGCTTCCTCCGACACGTGCGGCGACAGCCAGTGACTCTTTTTTCACCTGGCAGCGAGGACTCTCTTTGGTGAAGTGTAACGCGTGGGAGGTCACGCTGCCTCCATCAAGTCCTGCCTCCGCTGAGCAAGCGCCCAGACCTGACCTGTACACAACGCCAGATTCCCACCCATGACTTGCCCTCCCCCTAACCCAGCCAAACGGGTTAGTATAGTGATCAGCCCAAGCCTCAAGCAATGCTGACTCCGGGAGTCGAGACCACAGCCTCTTGCATTGGTGACGAGCGCAATCTCCGCTACGCCATCTGACTGCTATAGTGTCCATTTTTAGACATATGCCCGATGCATCTAGTCAGTCACACTTAAGGTATTACTTCTACCATGTAGTGCCATGTAGTACCCTGTAGTGCCATGTAGTACCCTGTAGTACCATGTAGTGCCATGTAGTACCCTGTATTGCCATGTAGTACCCTGTATTGCCATGTAGTACCCTGTAGTGCCATGTAGTACCATGTAGTACCATGTAGTGCCATGTAGTACCCTGTATTGCCATGTAGTACCCTGTATTGCCATGTAGGGAAAATCTATTTTCTTTTTTATTTCAAAATTGTAGATACCTTTTGAAATAGCACCAAAATAACATTCTAGAGTTGAAATTGTGAATTTCCAGGTATTTCAACAAGTGACCGGTAAAGGGTTAAAACATGTAAAAAGGTAAGAACTAATGTAAAAGCTAGATGTGTTTAAATTTTGGGAGTTAAATTATGGAATAACCTTAGTGACGGGTTGAAGTTGTGTACTTCTCAGGGGAGATTTAAAAAAGCCTTAAAGGATAAAATAATTCAGGAGTTTTTAGTAAAAGATCAAACATTTGTTTTTTTTCTTAAAAAAAATTATATCTTGCAGCATATTTTAAGTTTTTCTTTCTTATATTAAAATATATTTCGTTTTTAAGAATTTGTAAAGGATAGGCAAAAATAATTGTGCTTCAGCCTATTCCTTTTTTTTGGTCGTTGATTTTGGATTTTGTGTGTGAGCTTGCCTTGAATCTACATTTGTGATTTTCTATTTTATTTAAAAAAAATTTGCAAGTCCACACAGGTGTGTTTGAATTGTCTGTAAACAAGACCGTAAAATAAAACTTCATTCATTCATTATCAAAAGGATAAAAACACAATAAAGCTTACAGCTTATATCTACAAAGATGCTTTAACTGCCTATAAAAAAAACTATCCGCTTAGCAAGGAAAGACTTCTTCTCAAAAATGATTACAGAAAACACTGGCAATTTCAGAATCCTCTTTTCCACTATCGATCTACTGATCAACACTGCCCCAACCCTTCCGCAGTCCTCAACAGTTCATTTTATGCCTGTCTTTTTTTGCTGCCGTGAAGCACTTTCAGCTGCAATTCTTGTATGAAAGGTGCTATACAAATAAAGTTTATTATTATTATTATTATTATTATTATTATTATTATTATTATTATTATTATTATTATTATTATTATTATTATTATTATTATTATTATTATTATTATTATTATCTTTGCCATGTGTTTTTGGATCTGGTGGTCATACGGTTTGGCATTTAAAAAATGTTGTCCCTCGATGACACACAACAAGTTTTATGAGAATTAGGTGAACAATTTAGGTTGAAAATGTTTATAAGAACTAAAGATATTTAAAAAGAAGAATCCAAAATGGCACACCCAGCATCTGTCACGGTGGACGTATTGGCAGCATTCGGGGTGAATGTCAATATATAATGACGTGTGATGTTCCTCATACTGTTCTATCTACCTTCCAGCTCTCTGTTTTTCTCCTCTATCATCTTTCATTTCCTCTCTCTCTCTCTCTCTCTCTCTCTCTCTCTCTCTCTCTCTCTCTCTCTCTCTCTCTCTCTCTCTCTCTCTCTCTCTCTCTCTCACTCGCTCCCACCATCTCTCTTTCTGTCTTCTGTGTCCACCCCCATCTCCCCCAGTGTTGTATAATTAACAGAGCTAGAGGCGGGTAGGCGTAGGAGAGTCCTCCTGTTCACCCCCTTCTCACTGAGTCAGTACCTAGCCAATGTCTCTCATCACTGAGTCAGTACCTAGCCAATGTCTCTCATCACTGAGTCAGTACCTAGCCAATGTCTCTCATCACTGTGTCAGTACCTAGCCAATGTCTCTCATCACTGAGTCAGTACCTAGCCAATGTCTCTCATCACTGAGTCAGTACCTAGCCAATGTCTCTCATCACTGAGTCAGTACCTAGCCAATGTCTCTCATCACTGTGTCAGTACCTAGCCAATGTCTCTCATCACTGAGTCAGTACCTAGCCAATGTCTCTCATCACTGAGTCAGTACCTAGCCAATGTCTTCCTCACTGAGTCAGTACCTAGCCAATGTCTTCCTTACTGAGTCAGTACCTAGCCAATGTCTCTCATCACTGAGTCAGTACCTAGCCAATGTCTTCCTCTCTGAGTCAGTACCTAGCCAATGTATCTCATCACTGTGTCAGTAGCTAGCCGATGTCTCTCATCACTGAGTCAGTACCTAGCCAATGTCTTCCTCTCTGAGTCAGTACCTAGCCAATGTATCTCATCACTGTGTCAGTAGCTAGCCGATGTCTTCCTCTCTGGCGAGGAAGTATGAAACGCACAAAAAATGTAATCTTTCAGTCAGTTCAGTCAGTCAGCTTTTAAAATGTGTCGCTATGTGTTTTTTTTTTTTTTTTTTTTCTAGTATGGCCGTGAAATTGGTATAAAATGGTATTAAAGTGGTATTAAAAAGGTCTTAAAAAGTCTTCAATTTAACTTGTTGAAACCTGCAGAAACCCTGCATAGTCTCACAGTCGACAGTGGTGACAGAGGCTCAGGAGGTAGAGCGGTTGTCTGGTAATTGGAAGGTTCCCGGTTTGATTCCCGCTCCTCCTGGGCAGCGTGTCGAAGAGTCTGTGTGAGTGAATGGGTGAATGTGTAAAACGCTTTCGATAAAAGCACTATATAAATGCACCATTTACCATTCATATTCTCTCTCTCTCTCTCTCTCTCTCTCTCTCTCTCTCTCTCTCTCTCTCTCTCTCTCTCTCTCTCTCTCTCTCTCTGTTGTCCTACAGATGCCTTTGAGGTTCTTATGAAGCAGGCTGAGAACCACACCAACACCCTCCTCTGGGAGTCCTACCGCAACATGGCCGCCCAGGCGTCCGGCCCGGTGCGTGAGCTCTTCACCGACATGGGCCTCTTCCTGCTGGGCTCGGAGCTCAGCGTGGACGACCTGGTCCAGCGGTTCTTCGACGGCCTCTTCCCGCTGGTCTACGACCACCTGATCAACCCGGGGCTCAGCAGCATCACCCCGGGCTACGCCGAGTGTGTGCGGTCATCGAGCCGCGACCTGATGCCATTCGGCGGGGTGCCAGGCGTCCTGGCCAGTCAGATCGCTCGATCTGGGGTCTCCGGGCGGCTCCTGCTTCAGGCGCTGCACCTGGGCATCGAGGTCATCAACACCACGGACCACCTGCAGTTCAGCCGCGAGTGCAGACGGGCTCTGCTCAAGATGCACTACTGCCCTCACTGTCAGGTAGGAGGCTTCACGTTTCAACATGCACTACTGCCCTCACTGTCAGGTAGGAGGCTTCACGTTTCAACATGCACTACTGCCCCCACTGTCAGGGAGGAGGCTTCACGTTTCAACATGCACTACTGCCCCCACTGTCAGGTAGGAGGCTTCACGTTTCAACATGCACTACTGCCCTCACTGTCAGGTAGGAGGCTTCACGTTTCAACATGCACTACTGCCCCCACTGTCAGGGAGGAGGCTTCACGTTTCAACATGCACTACTGCCCCCACTGTCAGGTAGGAGGCTTCACGTTTCAACATGCACTACTGCCCCCACTGTCAGGTAGGAGGCTTCACGTTTCAACATGCACTACTGCCCTCACTGTCAGGTAGGAGGCTTCACGTTTCAACATGCACTACTGCCCTCACTGTCAGGTAGGAGGCTTCATGTTTCAACATGCACTACTGCCCCCACTGTCAGGGAGGAGGCTTCACGTTTCAACATGCACTACTGCCCCCACTGTCAGGTAGGAGGCTTCATGTTTCAACATGCACTACTGCCCTCACTGTCAGGGAGGAGGCTTCACGTTTCAACATGCACTACTGCCCTCACTGTCAGGGAGGAGGCTTCACGTTTCAACATGCACTACTGCCCCCACTGTCAGGTAGGAGGAGGCTTCACGTTTCAACATGCACTACTGCCCCCACTGTCAGGGAGGAGGCTTCACGTTTCAACATGCACTACTGCCCCCACTGTCAGGGAGGAGGTTTCACGTTTCAACATGCACTACTGCCCTCACTGTCAGGGAGGAGGCTTCACGTTTCAACATGCACTACTGCCCTCACTGTCAGGGAGGAGGCTTCACGTTTCAACATTTACATTATAGTGAAATGCTTGGTTCTGTATGACCCTCCTAAGATTGTGCTTTATAAAGTTAAAAAAAAGTAAAAGAGTAATATACAAAATATACAATATACAAAACTAAAATGTACAAAATGCAAAAAAACTAAATGCAAAAATTAGGTAGAGAGGTAGTGCACATTTGTAAGAATAAATAGATAAATATATGGTGTAATGTTTAAAAAGTGCTTAAAGTGTCTAAAGTTAATGAATTGTGACGAACCTGATAGGGTACAGGCTCGCCACGGTTCAAATAAAAAACAAATGCGAATGTCCACACGAGAGCAATATCAATAAATACACGTATTTATTTAATTTAGATCGGAATCCAGAGGGAAAAAGCAATAGAATGGTTGTGATCCGGTCTGGGGGGTCAAAAACACAAAACAGGCTCGCAGACAGAAAAAGGGATTGTTCACAATAGACCTGTCTCAAACCCTGCCCTCTTTTCTTGATCCTCCAATCACAACTGTCGCTTACCTCGGACAAACCAAGTTTGTCCGAGGTAAGCGACAGTTGTGATTGGAGGATCAAGAAAAGGGGCAGGGTTTGAGACAGGTCTATTCAGGGTAGTCGTCCAGTCCAGGGTCAGTACACAACTAGTATATACTAGTATATACAACTATGTGTCTTTGGTACTAGAGACATGTCCCCAGCGTCCCTATATATAAAACTGTGTCTTTGGTAGAGACATGTCCCCAGCGTCTCTATATATAAAACTGTGTCTTTGGTAGAGACATGTCCCCGGCGTCCCTATATATAAAACTGTGTCTTTGGTAGAGACATGTCCCCCAGCGTCCCTATATATAAAACTGTGTCTTTGGTAGAGACATGTCCCTGGGCCTAACAAAAATAATGGTTGGTTTCAGGTTGCCGACCGACCCTGCCGATTTAGGTGCGACCCAATATATTTTATGAGTTTAAAAAAAAAAATTATATATTATAAAAAAAAAAAATCATTTTTTTTTTTTTTTTTTTTTTTTTTTAGAATAAAGTTTCATAGAAATCTTAGTCAAACATTTAGTATTATGGATATTAAACATGCTGGCAGAGTACATGCATCCATGTTGTTGTGAACATTTTAACCCTTTCACTGCCACACGACAGCCGGTTAACCCTTTCACTGTGACAATACAGAAGGTTAGCCCTTTACGCATCGCCGTCGGTTGTGTGATAGTAAAGGGCTAACCTTCTGTCGTGTGGCAGTGAAAGGGTTAATTAAATAAAGAAATTCCCTATCCATAGTCGCCGTGGGAAAGAATAAAAAAAAAAAAAAAAAAAAAAAAATTCCCTACCTACCCATGGCCAAACTGACAACCAACCTGAAACCAACTATTATTTTTGTTAGGCCCTAGTGTCCCTATATAAAACTATGCCTATGTTTGTGTCACTGTGGCTTCTCTCACCGGTGTCTCTCTGTGTCCACAGGGCCTGACACAGTCCAAACCATGCATGGGCTACTGCCTGAATGTGGTTCGTGGCTGTCTGGCCAGCATGGCAGAGATCGACCCCCACTGGAGGGAGTTCGTCCGCTCGCTGGAGGGCCTGTCGGCACGGATGCAGGGGACGCACGACCTGGAGCAAGTGCATCTGGGAGTTCACACGCTGCTCCACAACGCCGTGGCACACGCTCAGAAGAATGGACCCCGCCTCTCAGCGCAGGTCAAACCCTCTTTGTGTATTTAAAAAAAATAATTTATTATACAATTGGGCCCAATTCAGATACAATTATTTTCAATGGGTTCCTGTCCTACAGAGGAAAGAAGACAGAGTGTAAACATGGGTCAGAGACTCAAATGCAGAATTAGAGACTGGAGGCAGGAGTATGCAGGGCCGCCATTTCTTTTTTAATTTCTTTAAAAAAAAAAATTGCGGGGCCCCCCTTCCCGCGAGGCCCTTTTTCATCACAGACCTAAAATCTAGTTTTGCTTATATGCTTATATATTTCACATTAGACACGTTTGTAGAATGTGTCTGACTTGTTCCTGGCTCTGCGGCTCTGCAGCAGACATACTATTGGTTTCAACGAAGGGAGGGGTTACTTACGTACAGTGTGTGTTATGTGTACAGTTGGCCGGTGTGCGTCAGCTGCGTTTGACTATTTCGCGCATGCAGCATTGAGGTTATGCTTAGTTATGCCAGCCAAGACGAAGAGGACGGTCATTCGGCAGATGGACTGAAGATGAAAGTTGTTGCATGTTAGACAGTTCAGTCAGGCTAGCCATGTCGGCTTAGCTAAAGGCAGGGACAGCTAGTTAGCTTTAGCTACGTTATAATATCGAGTGCTAACGTGTGGTTCAGTCGGGATAGCCATGATGATGTCGGCTAGTAGCTAGCTTAGCTAAAGGCTAACTAGCATTAGCTAACCTAGAGAGAGCGCGTGCAGCATTGTTATGCCAAGATGAAGAGGACGGTCATTCGGCAGATGAACTTCGTCAACTCCACGCGGTTGTCTCCATCCTCTTGGATGTTTGGTGAATTTTTAATGCACTCTATTCTATTCCCGCCGTGGATATATCTCTCTCTCTCTCTCTCTCTCTCGGGCCGGCTAGCTATTGTGGCTAAGGCTAACGTTATGTTGGCTAACGTTATGTTTGAGCCAAGCGGGCCGGCTAGCTAACCAGGGTTTCCGTTAGAAAAAATTGTTGCCGGCCTCAGTGTCCGGTAGATTTCAATCTACCGGTCAAATGAGAGAAATTCCGGTCAGAGTTTATTGAGCTTAAAAACAATTGATAGGCAAAAGAATGACAACAAAACAAAAGAATGACATCATCAAGGCATGTAGATTTATAATATTTTTACTTAAAACTAGGCTACTTTTGCGTATAAAGTCATTATATTCCAAATAAAATAAGTCCAGAGACTCGTGCTGCTGCCGACTTTAAATCAAATAGGTGTCTGTGGGCAGTCGCCCAACATTAATAAACAACAGTCTGTTATAATCACATTTTTATGAGCTAACGAATTCCGTTATATTGGACATTTGTATTAATTATATCAAGCGAAGAACTGAGAAATTTGGCAGAGAGAGACGGCAACATTATCGTGGGTTTGCGTGACGACTCTCTCCACCTCGCAACGACTTATTTGCAAAGAGTATGGCGCTGCAGAGCAGCTGATTCAGCTGTTATTGGCTCTTTTCTGGGGACCGCACAGCAGCGCCCCCCACCCAACATTGAATTGAAAATGGCTGGAATACTGCATTGTGCTGCTGCTGCTCCGGCTCTGCAGCTTCACAAAAGTTCGCACACCCAGCACTAAGCTCTCGCTGACAACGTCGTTGTCATTATTAGAAGCAACGAGGAAACAAATGTAATGATCGTTTCGTTCATCGCATAGGCTATTTAATTTTAGCCTATTTTAATACAATTCAAATAATCAAATTGTGCTTAGACTCAGGGAATTATTTTCACCGGACATTAAGACCGGAGAGATTAAATATGTCGGACTTCAACAGATTTTGCCGGTCAAATACCGGTAATTACCGGCTAACGGAAACGCTGGTACTGAGGTATGGGTTGTAGTGCAAATCCTTTATCAATAAATATAAAGTGTGTCTAGGTGTTTTAAAGTGTGGAGAGTGGGTGCTGCAGTGTGTTGTTTGTTTAAAGTGAGTGTGTGCGTATGGATGTGTGTGTTGTGAGTGCATTTGATGGTTGTTGCATAGTGTTATTGTTCGTTGAGCAACCTGATGGCCTGGGGATAGAAGCTTCTTCTGAGTCTTTCTGTGCTTGCCATGAGACTCCGGTATCGCTTGCCTGACCGCAGCAGTTTAAAGAGGCAGTTGTTTGGGTGGCTGGAGTCCTTAATAATTCTCTTAGCCTTACCCCTGCACCGCTTGTTGTAAATGTCTTGGAGAGTGGGAAGCCCCCCTCCAATTGTGCGCACTCTCTGTAGTCTGCTTCGGTCTTGTGCGGTGCTATTCCCAAACCAGGAAGGTGATATTGCCAGTCAGGATGCTCTCTATTGTACATGAGTAGAAGTTCTTAAGGATCTTCTGACTGACTTGGAACTTCCTTAGGCGCCTGAGGAAGTAGAGGCGTTGTCGTGCCTTCTTCACAACACTGCTAGTTCGAGTGAAGCGGATTAATAAGCATTGGAAGATTCCATCAGTTGGTAAACACAATTGTAAACAACTAGCCGGTTGGTAGCCACGCTACCTCAACAGCTCCATGCCTGCCAGAGTCAAATGCCACTACAACCCCCCCTCCCCCCCCCACCCTCCCTCCCCCATATATAGGTCAGTGTTACAAGCCATGCCAATATCAACAATACAGAGGCAAACATCAGCCAC